>NC_030678.2:18262174-18547174 GCF_000004195.4 Xenopus tropicalis
TGGGACAGGTAGGGTTTGGGTTGGGAGCTGGCGGGTTAGGGTTGGGTGCAGGTCGAGTTTTTCTCGGCCCACACATCCATAGTGGTTATGCCTCTGGAAAACTCAGTACGAGAGGTTTCATTTAGTCAGCTGTGTATGCAATCTATCACTCACTGGTCCAGCAAGCAATGCGTTGAGTGTGGCCCTCAGTGCAAAGTAGTGAGTTCAACATTGCTCAGTATTCCATATGGCTGCACCCATAGGACACCATGCAACATTTGCAGCCAAAATCTAATGCAATGAGAAATTCCAGGTCTCTCCCCATTAATGACTCTACTGAATCGTGGTGTGTAGTGTTGGTTTATTGTGTAAATGGATAAAAAAAATGACTTTTGGTGTTTTAGTGGTGCAAATGAATCATTTCCCTCAAGACTACAGGGTAGGCCTGTGCCATGGCCCATAAGAATGCAACAGCCTGATGTTAGTATGGTACCTTTCAAAACACAGCATTCTGCCAGGTTCTGCCAGCTGCTCCGAATGCTTTACTCTGCTAGCATTGTTTATGGCAGTAGATGAAATAATAATGACAAATGCACAATTTATGATGTATAAATTGGATTCAGAGAACTGTGGGTTTTGCCTCAAGAAAGGGAGTTCTTTGATTTTTTTAATTGAAAATGTGACTCACCAATGTCTTTATAAACAGTGCAAATTTTGTTAGCTTTTAAAAAATCAAATTAAAATTCGGCAGAAGTGACATGTTCTTGAGTTCAGTGGTCATTTTATGGTATATAGGGTGCTAGAAGCAATGACTTTCTCCCTCTCACTGCAGCACTTGCATTCTATACAACCAAGTCAAGCTAAGCCCATGCCTAGTACTGTTTCCACCATGAATATGTTAGAAGGTTCTGCAGCACATGTACTGTAATTGGGGTGATCACAGATAAGGCTAACAATAACCTTTTGCTTCTATAGTTTGCCTAAAGGATTCAAAACTTATGGGTCAAGACACAAAAATGGGTCCCCATACAATTCTGGGTAGGACTTCATGACCCCATTCAATAATGAGTTAATTTAAAAAACACTGGTTTACCCTTATCCAAAGGGATCTCATTTTAGGTGTAACCAGAGTGGATGCCTATTGTATTAGAAGCAAATAAGATGGTTGCACCTGCTATCCTGTATTTTGCAGCTATTGGGGTTGATGGTTCAAGAACTACAGTGAACTGTTGGAAAAGGTCTTGCAGACCCATAAAGAGATAACTAAGCTGACTTCTATCAAATCATAGTAGTGCTATAACAGGTAATAGGCTTGTTCTGTAGAAGAGAAGCTACAAGCCCCTGAATGCAATGTGTTTATTGGGTGGACTTATAAAAAGCCATGGTACACACCTGAAGATGGTAGAACCTGAAGACAGAGTTATGTTTTCCAACAAATTCAATCTGTCCAAAACAGTGCGAAATAAAACTATTTAACCTCAGGACTGGTATTTAGTCGATGTCTTTCCACTTGCATTAGCCCAACTAGCTCTACTGGCTACTGCTGCTCTAATAAACTCTCCCTTTCTGTTATTTCTATCTCTGCCCTAATCTTTGGCATCTGCCGTTTTTATCTCTGTAATCAGTGCAAAGCTTTCTGAGAAGTGCATGCATTCATTTAATGGAAGTGTATGTTGGTTTTGCATTTTTATAGCTGTGCAAGTACAAACTCATCAAACACTGAGCACAATGTATTTTTTTTGGAATATTGCCTTTGATAGCTTCCATATGTTCTAATATGTTTGTACTTGTTTATAGAGTGGATCCAGTTTGAGGCAGGCTCACCAAAGATATAAACATTGGAAGTCAAAATAGCCAACTCCAAACTATGAACCTTGACATATATTTTAAAAGAAGCTATAACTTATTTATGTCTCCATAGGTCTTTTCCTTTTTTTGCCTTCTGGATTGTCCATGTCGTTTGTTATAAGCATGAACCTTTCTCAGGTGAGAAATCTCACAAACAGAAGGATTTTCTATTTGTGTTTCATGCATGCTTCTGTTCCGTTGATGTCTAGGAGAGGACCTCATTTGTATCAACCAGAAGATAAACACTACTTGAAGATAATGCAAACAATATAGATTGTAAGATATACCATTAGCTAATGATATAATGATGGGGCCAGCTATGTTCTTGGATTGTTTAGGTAGCTGTAAATATAATGCAACATCCACTTTAGTAGCTACTACTTATTTATAAAACTTTAACCATCATGGAAACGCCATTGTTATTTGCTTTATTCTGCCCTGTTTACCCCTTCCTTTGTATGTATTTATTTATATAGCACCACAATTGTACACAGTACTTTACAAGGGGTATAGTTATATTAAGTTATAAAGTAATAATAGATAAGTCAATGCTTAAGGTCCCCATACACGGGCCGACTATAGCTGCCGATATCGGTCCTTTGGACCGATTCTGCAGCTAATCGGCCCGTGTATGGGTAGAACAGAGCGGCCTGGCCGACCGATATCTGGCCTGAAATTGGCCAGATCTCGATCGGCCAGGTTAGAAAATCTGGTCAGATCGGGGACCGCATCGGCTCGTTGATGCGGTCCCCGAACCGACTGCCCCATAGCCACAAATGTAATCCCAGGGCCAAACGATCGGATTATTTTTTTTTTAAGTTACTTTCTACCCGATATCGCCCACCCGTAGGTGGGGATATCGGGTGAAGATCTGCTCGCTTGGCGACATCGCCAAGCGAGCGAATCTTATAGTGTATGGGGACCTTTAGAAATAAGAGCTTTAAGTACACAGTTTGATTGAGCTCCTTAGTCCAAGGAGCTTACAATCTATTAGGAAAAGGAGAACAAACAGAAACCAAAAGAGGGGTGCAGTATAAGTACATAGGATAAGGGTGTGTTGCTACAGAGGAAGGCTAGCAAAGCATGTAATCTAGTAGGTGATTTTCAAGGAACAAAAGTGTTAGTTTGGGAGCTTACCTGATGCAAGACAGGAAAGCATTCCAGAGGCGGGCACAATCAATGAAAATGGTTTTAATGCGCAACTGTTTTGTTGAACTTTATGGGAAATAGATTGTCCTTAGCTGAGGGAGTGTAAGGGTGGTGAGAGCTTATATATATACAGAAGCAAAAGAATGAAGGGTTCTGAAAGACAGGATAAGAATTTTGTATTTAGTGCGCTATGTGAAGCCAGGTTGAGGGGAGTGATATAGATGCAGGTGAGATCATGTGGGCAGCAGCAGTGAGGACTGAATTCAGTGGGTGGAGATATGATTCAAGAAGACCAGCAAGTAATATGTTCCAGTAGTCTTACCTGGAGAGTATGAGAGCCTGGACCAGTGTTTTAGTAGTGTAGGGGCAGAGGAAGAGGCTTATTTTCATATTGTTCTGGTGAAGGATGCGATAGAATCTGAGAGCGTGAGAGATGGATCTAAGGTGGCACCCAGACACCTTGGGGGACTGGATGTAGGGTGACATTTTGAACTGTAATGTTAATCAGAGGGAGGTGGCCAAGTTTTGGTGGGAATATAAGCAGTTCAGACTTATTAAGACATATTAAGCTAAAGGTGGCGAGCAGCCATCCAACACACAATGGCTCTTCCCCTTCTTCACTCTTCCAATAAAGGTGCCCATACACGCACCGATGTTATCGTACAAAACGAGGTTTCATACAGTATTCTGTGCATGTATGGTGGGTTGACTAGGTGAAAAGCCTTAGATAACGGCCAGGGTGGAAAATTTTGATTGGGTGCTTTTAAAGGCAGTAGTAGGTTAATGCTGAATCATCAGATAGGGGTATAATTCTGTTGTTTCTACCTGCATATCTGACAAATCAGCTCTTAACGTTAGTGGATGAACAATCTTGGCTGCAACCAATGGTTGCAGGAAAGATCGTTATTGTAGCGTATATGGCCACCTTTACACTCTGCCCCATTTCTTTTTTCTTCGGCTTTTGCCCTTGACCTTTCCACTTCGTCCATGTCTTCTGTTGACCCCTTTTTCATTTTCATTCTACTTTTCTGTTCTCTTTTCTACTTTTCATTGTTCTCCCACATTTTTTTATATTCTTGCTTGTGTGGCTGGTTAGACTTTGTCCGAATCTCCCTTTGAAACTCCCTGCTTATTAACCCCTTGCATGGGGTTCACAGAACTGGACACAACTGTACTCCAGTAAAGGTGTCCAAAGCCTGTCTGGGTGAATTTTGTTTTTTAATTACATCTGGGCCAACACAGGACTTTTACTCCTACAAGAATACACCTGTATCTATCTGATTAAGGCCCTGACTGCTTACATTTAGAATGTTCTTCCCATGGTACTCCTTTCTGATACATTATCATAATGAGGTTAATTCATAGAAATGAGGAGAAGCAGAGATTACAAAATTTTTGATTTCTTTCCCAGAAGAGGAGCCAGTAGCCAAAGGGCTGCCATTAAACAGGTACGAGGTGTTAAGCTTGAATTCAAGTTCACACTGTTCCTTTATGAAATATGATTTAGTAATGTTTATAAATATGTATTACTATTGTCATGCCTTGGTGGAACTTTATTATTACTGTATTATTTGTATCTTCTTTTCCTTCTACTGTTATCACCATATGTATATATGTGTGTGTTTATTTTTATATGCAACTTTGGCATGGGTCCCGCAAATATATCTGTCTAGCTACCAATACAGCAATACACTTGATCTGGGTCTGTCTGGGTTTCATAGTCAATTTAGACCCATAGTAATTACAGACCCAGACCTGGAGATCCTTGATCAGGCCCTGTTCCTCAGAAACATATTCCATGCAGCCATTGGTGTAGTGTTACAAAGCTTACAAAGGACATGTAACCCCTACACCCACAAAAAATTTAATCAATGAACAGCCATCTTTAAACACCTGCACCTCTGGTTGTTCAGTGGTTAATAGTAAGGCTGCAACATTCCCTTAATCCCTTAGGATTCTTTCTCTTCATCTAACCCACTCAGTCCCGTCCCTCAGGAATTTACTTTGGCTGTTGGCTACTGGGCATGCTCAGTTCCAATCTAAGGCAGTGAGTCTTCTCAGCTCAGACTACTAGACACGCCCCCTACAGTCTAGCCACCAATAAAGAGATGGCATTGCTGGTTCCCATAGATCTAGCTCTGATTACGTGCCACTGAGTTAAAGCTGCTATTTGTGATGCTGGTGAACAGAGGGGATATATGGTTGGGACCTCCCTACGGCAAACTTGGTGCCATTTCTCTAAAAGGAAGCATTGTTTCAGCAAAAAATACCATAGACCTGTTAAGCTTCATACCTATAAACCGGAAGCATGGATAAAAGCAATTAATAATGCATTTTGGAAAACAATATAATAAATGTGAGTGGGAATTATTGAAATTGTTATGATTATTACCCTCTATATAGCATATATATATATAGAGAGAGAGAGTTACTGCTGACACACAAACTCACTCTAAGGCCAGTTTCATTAGAATCCAATGATACTATACCAGTATGTATTTGGAGTGTAGGAGGAAAGCACAGCACCCAAAAGACACCCACACAAATATATAAAGAACACACAAGCTCTGTGTAAGTGCCCTGGTCAGAATCAAACCCAGGGCCCCACTGTTTCAGGTCTGCATTTGTAAGCAGTGTGGCATCTTAATTATGAAATTATTATTTATTGTTTGTTATTATAAAGACAAGGCTATTTGAGCATATGTTGCCTACTTGGTTTTAATGAAGCTTTTGATGGCGTCACACAGGGGACTATTTGTCTAAATTAGAGAATATAGCTATGCTGCCAAGTATTTGTACTTGGATAGAAAATGTCCCAAAGGACAGAGTGCTAAGACTTGTGTTTAATGGATAATTTTCTGTTTGGACCACTGTTATAAGTGGAGGAACCCAGAGCTCTCTCCTCACTCAATTTATCAGTAAGGAATTAATTGGTTGTGCTTTAATGTTGGAATAAAAAGGAGATATCATTTTGTGCTGAACACCCAAAGCTTAGAAAGGGAGGTTTGTACCCCAAACAAAGGTTTATATTGAACGGGATACAGTGAAATAATGCTTAAAACAGATATAAAATAATGAATCCAGAGGTATGAGGGTGGGGGATTAAAATAAAAAAAGATAATAATGAAATCTATAAAAAACACAACCAGCTCTTAATGATCAAAATTGCAACATTAAGCACCCAAAAGGTAGACATATATGGGCTAGATGTTGCAAAAATTGGACAAAAACATAGCCATATAGCGGGTGGGTACAATTGTAATGTCACCTGAGTGCTCTGCCTGTCCAGTATTTGCTTATGGCAGGGCTGTCCAACTAGAGGCCCTTGGGCCAGATGTGGCCCTCCAAAGGATATTTATTGCCCCCAATATACTCAAAGCTCCATAGATTTTACTGTATGACATCATCACGTTCATTTAATCCAGCCCATACTATATGAGATATACAGTAATTGGCCCATTACATATAATGAGTTGGACAGCGCTACCTTAAGCATTGATGGTAGGTAACAGCAGGCCAGACCTTTTGTCCAGCCGTATTGATTGTAATTCAGTTGGATTCCAAGGCAGTCTGCCAAAACCACCTCATGGAGCTCTTACATGCAGAGATGGTTGGGCAGCAAGAATGAAATCATCCAATTGTCTGACCATAATATTGCATCAAGCATGGACACTTTTGACCCTCTAATGTTCTATCTATCTGTTTCTGTCTGTTTACAACAACAACTGCAGCTGCAGCCAAGCAACAATAGAAGTTCTTGCATTCCTAAAAGGTACTTGTTTCTTGATCTTCCCTATGGTCAGACTGCCACCTGTTCTGAAATGCCAGCTTGAGTACCAGTTGATGTAGGGGAACCCTGGTACTACCACCACCATAATTCATGGGTTGTCACTGTTGGCTATGCCAATTCAGGAAACAGTTTTGTGTCTAGATCAAGCACAAAAGCCATTTTGATGCCGAGCACTTGAAACAACCCCATCCTGACCCAGACAATTTCCAACACAATAACACCTGATTTTTGTTAAAAAAAAAAACAAGCGCAACAGTGTGTACCTTGATGGAAAAAAAAATATATAAAGCGGGTATACAGCAAAGGGGGGAGTAGCGAAAGTCCAAATTTCACTTTGGAAATCTGGTAACCTTACTGTATAGCAGGGATCCCCAACCTTTTATACCCGTGAGCCACATTCAAATGGAAAAAGTGTTGGGGAGCAACACAAGTATGAAAAAATGTTCCTGGGGGTGCAAATAAGAGCTATAATTGGCTACTTAATAGCCCCTATGTGGACTGGCAGCCTACAGGAGGCTCTGTATAGCATTATACTTGGTTTTTATGCAACCAAAACTTGCCTCCTTACCAGAAATTTAAAAATGAGCACCTGTTTTGAGGCCACTGGGAGCAACATCCAAGGGGTTGTTGAGCAACATGTTGCTCACGAGCCACTGGTTGGGGATCACTGCTGTATAGCATCGGTCTCTATCAGTCTATCTCTATGTTTGCTTTTCTGGATCATCTGTTTATCTCTTGTTATCATATATCTATCTCGTTTAGCCATCCCTTTAAATCTGTCTACAGTTTTCATTCCATCCACAGCTTTGTAGAGAACATAAATATCGGAATATAACACAACATATGTCCTATTCCATCCTTATGTCTCAATAGAGGCTGCCTATAACACAGGACCCCATTTGCCACACTGCAACGCCAATAGTCTCCATGCAACCGCGCCAAAGCCGGCTCCGAGGATACTTCTGCAGCACAGATGTTTGTAATTCAAACACGACACCAGGAAATACTAATCTCCCACTGTTATTATTCCGTACAAATATCACATAACAAGTGACAGGAGGGTTTACGGCAGAGCAAGAATCCTTCCCCACCACATTCATTGGGAAGGAATAATGAATTTAATGAACTGCACGGTGCGAGATGAATTTGCCACACAGCGCTGGTCTGTATCAAACACAAATCCACACTCATTGTGGCGAAGAAAGCGAGCCTGGTCCGAGGCATCTGTGGAAATAAATATAACTGAAATGCATTGAAGAATTAAAGGGGGAAATGTTATGACATTAAGAATAACATTATATTTAACGCTGAAGGATCCAATCATCTTTCTTTTTTTTTTGTGTGTACTTTCAAAGGACGGTTATGGGAGGCAATCTGAAGGAGACTGTAAACAGCGTGCAAATCTATTCTGCTCAGGGTTTCTCAATTTTTAGCTCTCTGGGATAAATTAGCAGGAGAATCGCACAACACATGGTTTGTATCTATTGCCTCCTCTCTGTTACACAATGGATAAAGGGATCAGGGACTGCGTTTCTTGCATGATGCCTAAAAGCTGAAGATCAGAGGAAGCAAGTCGTTTATAGCCTCATATATTGGGCTGGTTAATTTATATCCTTCTATCTAGGGTTGGTTACCTGCACCACTTTCTTTATATCCCTTGAACTGGTAACTAGTTCATAGAGGCACAGAGATTTCCCCAGACCTGGAACTTAAGCAGCCAATGATAAGTTAGCTTCTACTAGTCCATTGCAATTAATATATTGAAAACTAATGTGTCATTGGTTACTGAACAAACCCAAGCTCTGCCTGAGTAGGTCATTATAATTGATAGTTTATTTCTCACAAAAATTCTACCATTCTATAGTGTCCTATATTGTCCTCATAGTAATAAGGACACTCTAGAACAGGGGTCTCAAACTCGCAGCCCGCGGGCCATTTGCGGCCCTCGGTACAATATTTTGTGGCCCTCACCAACGCCTTCTCAAAAGCAATGAATGGATCGCGATTTTTATTGCGATTCAAGGGATAATGCAAGGCACGGCGGGCGGGAGCTGCTGATTGCGGAAATGACGTTATGTCATCATAACAGTTATTATGGGAAGACGTTCTGTGTGCACAATTAGCTCCTTAGCAGCTAATTGTGCACACAGAACGTCTTCCCATAATAACTGTTATGATGGCATAACGTAATTTCCGCAATCAGCAGCTCCCGCCCGCCGTGCCTTGCATTATCCCTTGAAAGCCAATTTTTTGTGAAATCCCTTATGCTGCCCAGCCTCATCCTGACTTTGCCTCCTGCGGCCCCCAGGTAAATTGAGTTTGAGCCCCCTGCTCTAGAACAAAAAACATTAGCCCAGGTGGCTAGAGATTGCAAGAAAAGGTATTTATAAAATCTCTAGTGCATTTTAGCAAAATGAACAGTCGCAGGCTTTACTAAAGAAGGGGGCCAGGATGTACAGAATAGCCCCCTATGGGACAAGACACATTCATCCATTTATACAGTGACAATAAGTTCACAGTTCCTATATCATTTTCTACCCCAGTGGAGCTCAGATTCACACATTCTGTGCTCAGTTTTATGAGGAACCAATTCAGCTGCTCATATGTGTTTGAAAGGAGACCAGAGTAGCCCCACACAAGCATGGGGAGAACATATGAACTGCTTGCAGATAGTGCTCTGGTTGGAATCAAAGCCACAACCCCAGCGTTGCAAGGCAACAATATTAACTGTTGTACCACTATGCTGGGAAAGCTACTGAAATCAGATTCAGTTTAGTATCTGGCCATTCAGAATTCAGTATTTGGACTTATCCAAAATTATGGATCTGGTGCATGCCTATTCTAGTTTTCACTTCATGTCCACAAACTGTCTGGAGGTCCATATACAGTAATCCTTGTAGTTGCAGGGATAAAAACAGATTTCTTTGTGTTCTAGTAGGCGGTTTTAACACTTTTTGGTTACATATATTGCTTATTTTATTCTAGACATACACTAAACTCATGTCAGCCATCCTTCTATAGTTCCTATATCTTTATTGACTACTGTGTTTTAGTGACTGTATTGGAAAGAAACTAAATAATTCCCACAACAAATTCCACTCCAACTGGTGTTCAGACTGCACCTTCACCTTCAACTCAACTGAGATCTTTTAGGGATTATCAAGCACTAGAGGAAACAGAGTTAATTGTATAGTAGATGGAACTATTGGGTCATAATTGTGATAAGCAACAGTATTTATAGCATTTTAGTTTCTCTCCAATAGGTTTATCTAGGGAACATACCCATAGTGGTATGGTGCAGTGGATGTCTATGGAAGCTCATTGATCATATGTGAAGACATTTTTAAAGGAGAAGGAAAGGCAAAGTCACTTGGGGGTGCCAAAATTTTAGGCACCACCAAGTGACTTTAATCACTTACCTTGTACCCCGGGCTGGTGCCCCTGTTCGGAGAAAACAGCACCAGCCCGGGGTACCTGTAGCGCTTCCTCCTTCCGCCTTCGTTTTCCTAAAATGCCAGCGGTCGGCGCAAGCGCAGTCGAGTGAAAAACCGACTTTTCTGTTAAAGTTCCACTATTCACTCTACTGCGCATGCGTGCGGCGAGACAGGAAGTAGGAAGTGCTGCAGGTGCCCCGGGCTGGGGCTGTTCTCTCCGTACAGGGGCACCAGCCCAGGGTAAAAGGTAAGCGATCTAAGTCACTTTGCATGCAGCTCCTCAGTGTTTGAGGATGACACAAACAATGTGTGAGTAATGTATGGGTTGCAAAGGCCTGGGCTAGCAGTTAGACCAGTTTGGAAAATATCAGTCAGTTATAAAACAGCCTGACCTGCCTTCCCACTGCACGTGTCACACCTTGATCAAGTAAACCCCAGATTACAATATTTTATATATTGGGGTGCTAGTTTTTAAGTCGATCAGCCCAAAGCAATGGTCCATATAGTATAGTATGTAAAGGAATGCACACTCCAGCACAAATAAGACAAATTTCATTTTTATATTATACATCGCCAAAAACATGACCAACGCTTTGGTCTCTGTATGGATCTTCATCAGGGTCATTCCACCGTCTATTCAGCCTGAAACCTCCTCTGTGATTGCCTCTTCGTGTACCTTCCATCAGCAGGAAAAGGAGTTGCACTTTTCAGTGAAAGTGAGGGCCACGTCTCCATCCAGCAATCATTCAGATACTCTTGTTTGGGGCCATCAAACCACTGGTATGGAACGCCCAATCAGACAGTATCCAATGTTCACCCAATCAGGCTACTGCTTAGATAAAAGCCATGTGTGATCAACATCAGTCACTGTCTACTCCATGACTTCCATGTATATGAATACATTTTATGGTGCAGTGATGACAAAATCCATAGAAGGTATGGATTACAAAGAATGCTGTATGATGGGGCTGTCTAAATGGATGCCCAGGGGCTGCATGTGGCCCTCTAAATAATTTTAATGGCCCCCAGTCTGCTCTAGGGCTCCAAAGACATCTTCATTTTACACATCGTCTGGCCCTCAAACATGCTGTATGAGAATTAGTCGTCCCACTACATGTAACAAGTTAGACAGCACTGCTCTATGAGCCACAGCTGATAAGAAGAATTCAAAAGGCTGTGTTCACTGAGGCTGGAAAAGCCATTTTAAACATAAACATGTTGGGATCCAATGGGTCCTAAATTCTGAAGCTGGTTGATTTTGGGTGCCAAAATATGTTGTTGGTGGGGGGTTGATGTTGTAGGTGGCTTACTTGGAGGCAGGTTACCATGACACAGAATTAGTCATCCCACTACATGTAACAAGTTGGACAGTACTGCTCTATGAGCCCCAGCTCATAAGAAGAATACCAGGGGCTGTGTTCACTGAGGCTGGAAAAGCCATTTTAAACATTTATAAAGGCACAATTTTAACAGCTCCAGACATAATGTTATATTTGCATTTTTTGGCACAAATTCAGCAAAAAAAAATCTTTTGCAATTATAGAGACAAGCCCTGAAATGAACAAAGAGAACAAAATGTTATGTTTGAAATTCAAATCATGCTCTGAGGAATTAATATGATGCATACAAATATTGTTAAGGTCATTTATAAAAACTCTATGTGTGCCTTTTGATGCATTTTTGTACAGCGCAGTCAACCATAAATAACAATCTAAACTATAGGTTGTCACTACATGAAAGAACATTTTGTAACATTGCACAGATTACACAATCACCCACACCAAAAAGTTGATTTGACAATTTTGGCCCATTTCAGTTGATATATATATATAAACATAACACTTCTTAAAGATAAGCTAAATATTATCATCTGTTATGTATTATATTCAGCACAAAAATCATCCATAAACTTTGCGAAATTGTGCATGATTGTCACTAAGATCCAGTACCACTATTGATCTCTGTGAGTGCTTATTCATTCCCTTATGTACAGGGAAGTCGGTCATAACATAAAAACCTGCATAAACATAAACTGAGGCTGGAAAAGCCAATACAGGTGTTGGGATTGATGAGCCATCACCTGTGGAAAAGTGGAAACGTGTCTGTTTGTGTAAAACCCTGTTGAGAACAAAAAGGCCACGTTGTATTTTTCTCGCCTGCACCCTATTTTTCTCGCCCGAGTTTTTTACGTGAACAGCGTGACAGCGCCCAATTTTGATGCGCCGGTGCCCAATTTGACGCAACCCCGGCTTTTTTCGCCAATGCCGGAATGCGGAAATTCACTGCAAATCCATGCTTATCACTAACCATGACACTGAGGTTAATGTATATTTTATTTTATATAGAACCTGTTATCTAGAATGCTTGGGACCTGGGGTTTTCCAGGTAAGGGATACTTCACGATTTTGCCAAGTCTACTAAAAATAATTCTGACATAAAAAAACCCAATAGGATTGTTTTGCTTTCATTAAGGATTAATTATATATTTGTTGGGAATAAGTACAAGGTACTGTTTTATTATTACAGAGAAGGAAATCTTTTCTAAAAATTTTAATTATATGATTATAGTGGAGTCTACAGGAGATGGCTTTCCTATAATTCAGAGCTTTCTGGTTAACAGGTTTCCGGATAATGGATCCTATACCTCTACTTATGGACTTCCAGGCTGAAGGCCAATTTAGCCATAAGGCTCAGCTATAGAAAAAATAACGTTTGTATACATTAGGTAGTTGGGCCTTGTCCAAATGTTGGTTCACAAAAGAGGGCACCATTAACAAATGGTGCTTAGCACAACTTTTTGGAAGTTCAAGGAGCATGCTTGTATGCAAGTACAGGTATGGGATCCCTTATCCGGAAACCCGTTATCTCCCAGAGACCCCATTATAAGCAAATAATTCTAATTTTTAAAAATTATTTCCTTTTTCTCTGTAATAATAAAACAGTACCTGTACCTGATCCCAACTAAGATATAATTACCCCTTATTGGGGGCAGAACAGCCCTATTGGGTTTATTTAATGGTTAAATGATTCCCTTTTCTCTGTAATAATAAAACAGTACCTGTACTTGATCCCAACTAAGATATAATTACCCCTTATTGGGGGCAGAACAGCCCTATTGGGTTTGTTTAATGGTTAAATGATTCCCTTTTCTCTGTAATAATAAAACAGTACCTGTACTTGATCCCAACTAAGATATAATTACCCCTTATTGGGGGCAGAACAGCCCTATTGGGTTTATTTAATGGTTAAATGATTCCCTTTTCTCTGTAATAATAAAACAGTACCTGTACTTGATCCCAACTAAGATATAATTACCCCTTATTGGGGGCAGAACAGCCCTATTGGGTTTATTTAATGGTTAAATGATTCCCTTTTCTCTGTAATAATAAAACAGTACCTGTACTTGATCCCAACTAAGATATAATTACCCCTTATTGGGGGCAGAACAGCCCTATTGGGTTTATTTAATGGTTAAATGATTCCCTTTTCTCTGTAATAATAAAACAGTACCTGTACTTGATCCCAACTAAGATATAATTACCCCTTATTGGCGGCAAAGCAAGTCTATTGGATTTATTCAATATTTAAATGATTTTTAGCAGACTTAAGTTATGGAGATACAAATTACGGAAAGATCCCTTATCCGGAAAACCCCAGGTCCCGAGCATTCTGGATAACAAGTCCCATACCTGTACCTTTAATGAATGGCATTAAAACACAGAACCTTTGCTTCCATAGCCCTATTCTATGAGAAATAGCCCTACCAGAAGATGCGATGGAGATTGGAAGCTACATATAGGGGCTGATTTACACGAGACGAATCCGAATTGGAAAAATTCCGATTGGAAACGAACATTTTGCAACTTTTTCGTAATTTTTGCGATGTTTTTCGGCGTCTTTACGATTTTTGCGTAAAAACGCGAGTTTTTCGGCGTCTTTACGATTTTTGCGTAAAAACGCAAGTTTTTCGTAGCCATTACGAAAGTTGCGCAAAGTCGCGATTTTTTCGTAGCATTAACACTTGTGCGCAAAGTCGCACCTTTTTCGTAGCGTTAAAACTTAAAAGGCGCGACGTTTTGCGCAAGTTTCAACGCTACGAAAAAATCGCGACTTTGCGCAACTTTCGTAATGGCTATGAAAAACTCGCGTTGTTACGCAAAAATCGTAAAGACGCCGAAAAACTCGCGTTTTTACGCAAAAAACGTAAAGACGACGAAAAAATCGCAAAATTACCGATCATTACAAAAAAAACGCAATCGGACGCATTCGGCCCGTTCGTGGGTTAGTAAATGTGCCCCATAGAAATGAGACTCGTTGCTGGAATACAATGTGTGGCCTCCTATTACAGTCGAGGGCTGACGCTGGGAGTTGCAGTGCAACAGCTTCTGGAATACCATCTTTTGACAGCACCAATATGGGGAGGGAAGAGAGAAATAATTGCCTGTCTGTTACTTAGAATTTCAGCAAGCTCCTGCCATCACGCACTTTCTATCTGGCATGGAACAACGGTCTCGAGTTGCCTGGCAATGTGATGTAAATAAAAATAAACAGAATTTTCCGTATTGATGATCTCCTGCAGGGCTTGCAAACTAATAAAAACAAATAAAGCCAATGAACCCAGGCCTCAGTGGGTGTACGGCTCAATTCCATTGCAAAACAAGGTTTTTCTTCCTTCCCCCCCCCTCCCCACTCCTTCAGAGAATCAGCATTCAGGCGGCTCAGATAACATCTGGATTTCTCCGTGCACGGCACGTTTTTAAAGGCATTCTTTTGATCCACACACACTACGCGGAGTTATATTAATTTTCCAGGAATGATTCAGTTAAACTGGCAAAAGCCTTCTAAGAAGTACTTATTTTCTCAGCATGCCATTAGTGCTACCGTACCGTATGGGAAAGGCTTCAGGCCAGACCGCGCCATCTATTTGATAATGGTGTGGCTTATAAATAATCCATTCAAATGCGCTCAATGGCCACCGTCACAAATTCTCCTACGAAGTCTGATTTTGAAAGACACAGGGGCTCATTCATGTTGTGTTCAGCTTTTCAGCTTCTGCAGATCCATACAAACACAGATAAATATACTACAATTCATTCTGGGTGGGGACGCAAAGGGTTTTTTTTTATATGAAGATCTAAAAAAATAGAACACATCAAGCAGGGTTATATATTGGATCTATTTGGGCAATGGAGACCCCCAAATAGGTCCAATATATAACCCTGCTAAGGATTCCTATCAAACCCCGCTGATAAACTACTGGCTCCTTGGGTTCCAATGGCTTAAAGTGATACTGAGACATTGCAATAAAGAGAAATTGTGGTATTATGGCTTTAAACAAACCAGTTATATATGTTTTATGTAATAACCCTATGAGCCCAGGGTTATCTTTAGGCTCTGACACCTGACCAGTAAAACTTTTGGCCCTATTGGTTTGTTAGCTTATTGGCCCATGTATGGGTCTTTTACTATGGCTGCCTGACCAACATCTGGCCAAAAATTGGTTAGATATTTATATATCAGGCAGTTTAGAAAATCCAGTTGGACAAGCACCACATTGGTGCATTGATGGGGACCTTTTCCAAAGGGTGTCCATACAACAAAGGCCAAAACTAGGTATAGGCAGAAGAGTCATATGCCCAGAGTGCACTAGTGAGGGGGCACTGGGACCTTAGGCACCTACCTCTGTTGCCTCCTCTAACTCCAGCCTTGGGTATCAGATATATGGAGCCGAGAGCAGTGGTGGCGCCAGCAGTGGGGTGGAGGAAGTTAGGGAAAGAGAGAGTTAAGGGAGGCTTGCCTTGGGTGCCCTGGTGCAACTGAGTGTCCAAATTATAGGATCAGTCCAATCTAGCTGAGCATGGGGGTGGCCAGATTGGGCAAAAATCCACTGGTCTAGAAACCTTGCCAGATGAGTAGATCTTCCTGTGTGTTCCCAGGTTAACTGTTGTTTTAGAGGAGCAGGCTGGTCCCTAAGCTCAGGTAAGTGACAGCAGCACAGAGCATGTGGGTCAGCAGCAGAGAAGCTGGGGAGCTACTGGGGCTGCCTTGGAGGCACAGATCTTCCCTGCTGGGGTGACCTTGGGTACATTGGGTGTCAAATTGCTGGCCTAATTCTTGGCTTGAGGATGTAGGAAGCAGTCGAGGGTGATGTTATGTAACATGATACATTACAGAATACAGTGTGTGAGCGCTTCTGCACATGAAATCACTTTTACAGCCCCAAACTCGCCATTAAAACTTGATAAATCGCTTCCTACTTTGCTTTGATTTGGGGTGTATTTTTCTAACCACAACAGCCCAATTAAATGTTTTCTACCTACATTCCTTGGCAGTTATTAAAAGGAACCAGGGGAAAGTAGAGGAATGTGCTCTTTTTATATATAAATATTTTTTATATAGCTTTTATAGGCTTTGCCACCTTCTCCTAAACTGGCTTTCCTGTTTACTCAAGTCAGGTCTTTATGGACTAAACCAAATAAATAGTTGTACAAATTCTAGCAGCAGCCAGGATCTACAATGCCACAGGGTCTCTGTCACTGGTTTCAAATCATGCCATTAAGATTATATTATTCCGTATTATATTCCTTAGAGAGCTCTTTTCTAACCACTTGTTGATGCCAAAGCTCCTGAAGCCCCTTAATAGAATAATCCCACAACTTTATGGTTACCTGTGCAAATCTTCCTTTTAGTGGCGTCTCCAAATCGACTCAGCGAGCCCTCAGTCCTACCGCAGAATTCAGTGCCAAGAAAGTGTTACATAAGGAAGTATTTCCATATGTCGGTGGGAGAGGGCACCTGGGATTCATTCGGGTTATCCACGAGGAGCGTGCAACTGGCTACACCAGTTTAACAGATAAATGTAAATAAATACTTACACACAAGTTAATTTTTTCTACTCAATCTATCCAATTGTGCATACACTGAATAGGAATGAGCCAAAAATGGATTTGAACCTAGGACCCCAGTGACAAAAAGACAACAGTGCTAACCGTTGCACCACACTTTAAACTATCTGTCCCCCAAAGAGCTGAGATGGAGGATTGGCACACAGTGCTTTGTGGGCCGAGACATGGGCATAAGTGGGTTAATTGTGCACAGAGGCATCATTATTAAAATGATAAAGATTTAATATGTGTAACTGAAAGGTTGAAAGACTGTATCAGGATTCTGAGGGGTTCTGACAGCGGTGTAAATGACTGGCGATTGCGCTATGATTTATGGCAATCTGGTGCGTATTAAAGGCGAGCACACCATGTGTAACAATTATAGCAACATTAAAAACAGCATTTTGCAGTGAGGAGGAATGTGAGCGGTTATGCAATATGCTAAAAAAAAGTCACGGAAGTAATTGCAGCGTTCACTCGCGGATTATTAACCTGTTGCAGAGCAGATACAGTCCTATAATGTCTACTGGGTGTACTTGTACAATAGGGCTGCTGTTCTATATTATATGGCCCAAAATTCATTGCCTGTGGGACCCTGCCAGTTCACTGAATCCTGATGGCTGGCTGTGGTGCATTTGCAGAGGGGAATTTTTGGCACAGTGTCCTGTGCAGCTGATTGGCTATGGTGGTCCAGAGCGAACAGGGCCTCAGAGGCAATTTGAACTATTAGTGGTACAGGTATCGGACCCCTTATCCGGAAACCCGTTATCCAGAAAGCTCCGAATTACTGAAAGCCCGTATCCCATAGACTCCATTATAATCAAATAATTCAGAATTGTAAAACTGATTTCCTTTTTCTATGTAGAAATAAAACGGTACCTTGGAATTGATCTCAACTAAGATATAATCAATCCTTATTGGATGCAAAACAATCCTATTGGGTTTAATGAATGTTTTATTGATTTTTTAGTAGACTTAAGGTGTTGAGATCCAAATTACGGAAAGACCACTTATCCGGAATACCCTTGGTCCCGAGCATTCTGGATAATGGGTCCTATACCTGTATAACTAGATGTTGCTGGGTCTCACAGCAAATTTGATTTAGGGCCCAAAAATATTGCCAAGTTGACCAATTTCACCAAGATATATTAAAACTCCAAAAGAGACTGTGAGGTCTGTGAGGTGATGTAAGAATTTGCCATCCGGAACTTATTTTGGACCACTCCTTACCACTCAAGATGACTTCCATAGACTTTAAATGCCAGCTGCCTGTCACCAGAAGGACCAGGGACCTTAGGGTTGGATGGAATGAAACAACATGCAAACTGGGTAAATGGGTATAATACTGAAGTTATGACCTTATTCACGAGAAAGATTCCTTACAAACAAAACTATTACTGATACTATGGATATATTACTTTACAGGCCCATCTTTTGGCGCACAGAATAGCTAAACAGTTACATGGTTTCACCCTTTGCTTCTTCCCAAGACTTGAACCATTAGGTAACTGCAGTCGGGCCCCTCTGATTATTATTTCACATTAGGTCCTGCCATGTAGTTTTCACTGGGTAACTGGAAGCAGGTTCAAGATATTTACTCCCTGTGTTTTGAACTGTGATTTAGACACAGATTTTTCTTGGTCTTTCTAGCTCATCTACTGCTGGTCAGACACTCATGGTTTCACCTTTTGCATTTGCCAAAGACTTAAACAGTTGGGCAACTGGAAGCATTTGTGACATTTGCT
Source organism: Xenopus tropicalis (assembly GCF_000004195.4). Lineage (NCBI taxonomy): Eukaryota > Metazoa > Chordata > Amphibia > Anura > Pipidae > Xenopus > Xenopus tropicalis. Next base: position 18,281,004 of record NC_030678.2, read on the forward strand.
CCCTTTGTTGAAACAATTGGTTCAGAAAGAGGATTTCCCTTGGTCTCCCAAGATCGTCTTCTGCTAGCTGGGCATTCACTAACATGTTCCACATGGTAGTAGTTTTAAGATGTTTGCTCCCTGTGTTTGGAAAAGTTCAGATACAGGATCTCTCTTGGTCTCCCTAGTTTATCTTCTGCTGGTTAGACATTCAGTGACATAGTTCCACCCTTTTCTTCTGCCCAAGACTTAAACCATTAGGCACTAGAGGAAGTATCAAAATGTTTGCTTCCTCTGTTTGGAATAGTTGGTTCAGACACATGATTTCCCTTGGTCTCCCTAGCTCATCTTCTGCTGGACAGACACTCTATTACATGGTTTCACCCTTTGCTTTTAACAAAGACTGAACCATTAGCTAACTGGAGCCAGGCCCCTCTGAAGAATTTTTTTGTGGGGGGCCCAGTGCCATGTAGTCATGTCACTGGGTAACTGGAAGCAGTTTCAAGGTGTTTGCTCCCTGTGTTTGGAACAGTTGGTTCAGATACAGGATCTTCCTTGGTCTTCCTAATTCACCTTCCGCTGGCCAGGCATTCAGAGTTGATTCAGACACATGATTTCCCTTTGTCTCTCTAGAGCATCTTCTGCTGGTCAGACACTTAATTATATGGTTCCATCCTTTGCTTTTGCCAAAGATGTAAACCATTAGGTAACTAGAAGCAGTTTAAAGATGTTTGCTCCCTTTGTTAGGATCAGTTGGTTCAGATACATGATCTCCTTTGGTCCCCCCTAGTTCATCTTCTACTGGCCAGACATTCAGTGACACGGTACCACTCTTTGTTTTTGCCAAAGACGTGAGCCATTAGGTCGATGGAAGCATTTTTTTTTTTATGTTTGCTCCCTGTGTTTGGAACAATTGGTTCAGGTACAGGATCTCCCTTGGTCACCCTAGTTCACCTTCTGCTGGCCAGGCATTCAGTAACATGGTTCCACTCTTTGCTTTTGCCAGAGACTTGAGCCATTAGGTCGATGGAAGAATTTTTGATGTTTGCTCCCTGTGTTTGGGACAATTGGTTCAGAAATAGGATTTTCCTTGGTCTCCCTAGTTCACCTTCTGCTGGCCAGGCATTCAGTGACATGGTTCCACTCTTTGCTTTTGCCAAAGACTTGAGCCATTAGGTCGATGGAAGAATTTTTGATGTTTGCTCCCTGTGTTTGGAACAATTGGTTCAAAAATAGGATCACATGATTCCACCCTTAGTTTCTGCCCAAAGACTTGAACCTTTAGGTAACTGGAAGCAGTTTCAAGATGTTTGCTACCTGTGTTTGGAACAGTCGGTTCAGATACAGGATCTCCCTTGGTCTCCCTTCTGCTGGCCAGGCATTCAGTGACATGGTTCCACTCTTTGCTTTTGCCAAATACTTGAGCCATTAGGTAGATAGAAGCATTTTTGATGTTTGCTCCCTGTGTTTGGGACAATTGGTTGTCCCAAACCCAGGATTTTCCTTGTTCTCCCTAGATCATCTTCTGTTGGCCAAACACTCAATGACATGGTTCCACCACTTGTTTCTGCCAACAACTTGAACCATTAGGTTACTGGAAACATTTGTGCCGTTTGCTCCCCGTCTTTGGAAAAATTGGTTTAAAAATAGGATTTCCCTTGGTTTCCCTAGATCATTTTTGCTGGCCGGACACTCAGTGACATGTTGTGGCCTTTGCTTCTGCCAAAGACTTGAAGTATGAGATACCTAGAAGCAGTTTCATGATGTTTGCTCCGTGTGCTTGGAACAGTTGGTTCAGTTACTGGGTCTCTCTTGGTCTCCCTTATTCATCTTCTTCTGGCCACAAACTCAATACAGTACGTCATTTAGAATACAACAAAGACCATACAGGCCGCAGAATATGAAAACAATTCTCTTGCCCATAAGTGAGGCAACCCAAGAGATAAATCACTCAAATCTGTCAAGTTAACAGTTCTGCTTATGATTTATTTTAACAGCTGCACAGAATTTTCATACAGGACATCGCAGGGTACATTGTGTCCTCACAACTTATCTTTTTCCTAGGAACAAACTAAAGGATGATTGGTGCAAACATTGTGTTTGGAGTCGCACTCCAGGATGAATCATGGATTGTAGGACATTTATAACATTGTACTGTATCTGTGTTCAACTTTTTCCTCTGATTGATCTTTTTCTCTGTTTTGAATTTCTTTGCATAGCAAATTTATTGACATTCTTTGTCATTCTCTAGTTCAAGGATTCCGAAATACAGATCCTAAAGCTCAAAGGTAAACTAATTGTCCATTATTCAATCATCATTGTCTATAGTGAAAATAACCTCTACAAACTGATGCTACTGATTGGGATGCTGACATATACAGCCTCCTCTCTAACTGGATAATGAAATCATAGCTCACAAGTCACATGGCCCAGAGGTGCTATCAAATTGTTGTTGCAGGTTTTGGGTGACTTTATGTGATATTTGATGGGTTTGGAGTTCAAACACATGTGGAGATACACTATAGGGGTGCTCAACCCAAAAACTACATCTAATCTCATTCCAAGCAACTTTCCAATGTGCATTTAATAAAACAAGTAAGGGGAATTGCTACTGAGCTCTAGCTAAACATTAGATGATTTTTAATTAAATTAAAAAGAAAGGTAAAATCGATTGGGGGGATATCAGGATTTGGGCCAGATGAGACCTTAGGCGCCGGACCTAAATATGCCTCCCAGATGTTGGAAGTGGTACAAGTAATGTCAGACCTGGGGAGGGGGGGAAATGCTCCAGACCCCTCACCCCCCAAGCTCCACCACAGGATTTCCATTGGTAGGTCTGGCAGCGGCTGGGAAGGATTTTCATTCCTCTAGCTTTTTAAACTTTATTAATTATATAGGCGCCCAAGTAAGGCTGCCATCATAGCCTAGGCCCTCACAGTGCTTATATATAAATACGGCCCTGATTCTAACAGCATGGCGCTCTGTACATAGTACCAAGGTTGGTAACAAGTAACTAGGATGGGGCAATTACAAAGGCTGAGCACCTTTTATTTTCCCAGAATCCATCACCCCTACAGTCAGTGGTGCAGTCAGGACGGGGGGTGGGGGGGGTGGAACTAGATGGCCCAGTTTATGCTCCCTTCTTGTTCAGCATATTAGACAAGGGGCTGTGGGAAGCAAATCGGTTGGCTGCTTCATGTTGAAGTGTACAGCTCCAAAGGAAATCTTTTCCTAAATGGAAATGATACCTTGCAGTATTCATAGGCAGGTTATACATTCATTGTATTGGCTCTATGATGCTTATCATTTTGCTGGATTTGAGAGCTGTCCATGGTTTCTTTGATGCAAACATTTTATCTAAGGCCTCCAATAAAGCAGAGTCTGCTGCTGGTTAACATTAATCATCAAATGATATGGACAGTGGTGCTGTGACTTTCGAATTTAGCTGGGGAAATTGATGCTAAATATGCATTAGCATTTGGTCAGTTAATTACCCTTACCCATCTGCTTACATATCATGCCAGTGACCCGGCCCTGCTCTTTCCATCAACACAGAGGATAATGTAATGAAAAACACAACATTTGCACCAGATCTAATAAGCAACCAATCATTTTCACTGAACAGTAAATTCTACTTGCTGATTGGTTGCTATGAGTTACTAGACCAGTAGCACCTTTGATTCATGTAAGCCCATGATGACTGACTTAGTCCCTTGATGATGAGAATAATAATGAGGCTGTATAATGGCAGAGTACTAATAATATATTGCTTGTGCTGCCTGCACTTTCACATCTTGTGGTATTTCCATGTAAGCTGTACATTTAGCAACTTGCTGTCACTTCTTTGACCACAAGATGGCAGAAGAGAGTTCTATTGCTCACCATTAGAATAATTTTTGCTTAGTCTCAGGGTAAGGGGAGAATATTAGAGCAGTGCAGTATTCCAACACCAGGATTTTGATAGGCAAGCCTCTGGACATTGGCTCAGAGGGATTCCTGAATAATTGTATAACCTTACCTACATAGCTGTACAGTCTTTCTACTGCTTTGTACTTGGTAGGTCTCCCCCTGCTGCACAGGCTTGGTACTGACAGTTTCCTTACTGTCAGTACCAAGCCTGTGCAGCAGGGGGAGTCCTCGGTTAAAAACTGATTTTATTTTAACTGCACATCCCAGGGGGTTCAAATGCCCTGGGTGCTGGCCAAAAATGAGGAATATAAGGACAGAGAGCCGCACAAGCAAGGACTTAGCAAATAGTGAAAAAATTTATTGTAGAAAATCCAACGTTTCGAGTACTAACTGTACTCTTCTTCAGGGATACAGTTAGTCCTCGAAACGTTGGATTTTCTACAATAAATGTTTTCACTATTTGCTAAGTCCTTGCTTGTGCGGCTCTCTGTCCTTATATTCCTCATTTTTGGCCAGCACCCAGGGCATTTGAACCCTCATAGGGTGTGCTCCACTCTTCCTTATATATATATATATATTATATTTATGTCAAGAAACCAACACTGTTGCTTATTTATAGGTGGCAATATCACTTTAACCCTTTTATGGCAAGAATATCCTGGTCATATTATAGCCCTGAATAGCTAGTTCTGCAACAGCAGTTGGAGAGAGGTAGGTCAGACATCCCTGATTTATGCCCCCTGGGGCGCAGCCTTCCTTCATACCCAGGGCCCCGTTCCCTTCTATAGTTCTTTCTCTTGGTATTAAAGATCCAGTGTTTCTATGGAAGCAGCAGCTGGGAGCAGAATTGCTAGATAAAACTGATCCCTGGGTAGGGGGACCTGTATAGGGGGTGTCAGATCAATAAAAGAGGATGCCTTGTAAAATATATCTGATGTGTATTTGTATAAAGCTCAACATAGAACCCTGAACAATGTATTTTTATACAGGGCATGCTGTGCATGTATGCATTCTGTAGGGTTGCAAGGGCTTTTAAATCCAGCTTCATGGCTGCATGGCTAGTCAGCAGTTCAATTAGATGCATGTTGCTTACTGCATTGTCTTTCTGCACTCACAATATATATATACATATATATATATATATATATATTCATTTACATTATTGCCAAATAAGCCACTAAGTTATACCTATTACAGAACTGTTTGCTTTGTACAAACCCCAGCAAACTGCTTTTTTAAGTTTAAACATATTTGAAACAACAGCACCACCTGCTGCTCATTTTAGCCCACTGGCTCCAGTCAGCTGAAAATTCAGTTTGAAAGAAAAGGAAAGTCTTGTGATTTGCTTGGAACTGACCAGAGTATAACCTGGTGACTTTCCCCCTTCTCACAAAAGTAATTTAATCAAGGCTGTAGCCTGTCAGGCAAAAGGAACAGCAGGTGGTGCTGTTGTTACATATTCATTATATAAGCAGTGTGGAAACTGCTAATATGTTGAAAACCAAAAAAAAAATTAAAGTATGTTGAAAATGTGCCCTGAGCAATTCTACTTTCATTTGTTTTGGGGGCACAACATGTAGACATTTAATTGTACACCAGGGTCATAACAAATGAATTGCTTTACAGCCATGCATTCTTCATTTGTTAATGGAATTTGCATTAATTCTAAATCTCTGTAGAAGCCACTGAATATTGCAAGCTCAGAATCATTAAAAGTACAAGTTGCTGTATCACTGAATGGCGCACTCTATAAACTGCCAGCTATGGATAGAACTTCAAGCCTGGAACTGCTGAATATGTAAACCAGGTACCTTAATATTTGTTTGGCACATTAGCATTATAGGAAAGTAAATCTCCAATGATATTAGCCACCTGATTACTGAACTCTGATCCCATTGATTGCATGGCGATGCATGAAGCAAGAGAATGCTTGCAGTGCTGATAGCAAAGGACGCATTCTGGAATTACTGCAATATTGCCACTAGATGGCACCAGAGAAGTAAAAAGGTCAGAATAAAACTAGAATTGACAAATGACATATACAAAAAGCTGCAAAATCATATTTGTTCCATTACCTTTGTTATTGATTGTCCCTTGCTACAGCTTGTAGGCGTCTGTTTCTCATTACTAGTCATTATAGGCTGTTATGAAGATCAGGGGTGCATAGAAATGGGGGACATACATTAGAAAATCCAGCTAGAACCCCAGAAGCTTGCATTTATTTAATGTCCTTGATTTGTCAAATCAAAGACCATGATAGGAGTATATGGGGGTATTGTAGTCAGGGGTCCCATGGCAGAGGGGGACCTGAAAAAGAAAATCTTGATGACACAAAAGGGATGGAGCTTGCAATGAGTAGGTGGGGTTTGGGAGGATTGTGGGTGGAATCTGGTATAACTGAAGAGTGGCTGGGAAAATAACAGGTTGCATTTGTATAATTAGCGGGTGGTCTGGAAGGATCAGCCACGCATGCAAGGGGTGTTTTAATTTTCATTGGGGCCCTATTTCATTTGTTTGCAGGGCCCACCACCCAGAGTGGCCCACCACCCAAAGTGCCCAGATAACCAGTGGGTTTATTTATGGGAGCCCCTGTGGGGAGGGCCCTGCTGCACTTAGTACTATGGAGGCCTGTGATTAGTGACCATGGCCTTCTGGCCTGAAAGAACAGCACATGGTACTGACAGCTCAGCAATATGAATTAGAGGCAGTTGTATGGCAAGCATATGAACAGGGTGCACCTACTGTATGTAAACCTAAGCTACATTAGATTTAGTCATTACAGCATTTATCTAGTTCTAGATTTTAAATAATCAGTGGCTTATTTGTTCTGCCTTGGCCATAGCATTTATCTCTCTGATTCTCCTAGCTAAATCATTCACAGACCCCTCCAGGCAGCAGGGCAGTAAATAAGCCATTCAAGATAAAGGGTAACTGATCCTGAGTATATGAACCCTTCTGGTAGCTGGTGTAGCTATCCTACATACCCCATGCATTGCCCCTGCTCTATCTGAGTGCCCAGCTAGGCTCCTAGTTATATGCTGTGTTTTCCTTTAGTTTTCAGGTGTACGTAGCTAATTTAGCTGTTGCTAATCTGGCCAGAGGTACTCAGAGTTGACCATCAGTCACTATAGGTCAACCTTGATTGTTTCTATACTCCCCTTGTGTTTGCCATCTGTAACACATCCATCTGGTCTGTACTGGGATTCAAAAGAAGCCCTTGCACTTTAAGTACACAGAGGCCCAAACAGCCCACACCCCCCAGCCCATTATGGCATCTTATAGTAGCCCCTCTGGCATTTGCCAGAATACACAGATTGCCAGTCTGAGCCTGATGTCCCCCTTTTTCTTTGTGCACTGGGATAGGGATGTAGAATATTTCTGGGGCCCTCTGTCTGGCAGCGTTGGCAGGCTGATTGGTTCACAGGCACTTAATATGATGAATTTGACCACCCTACCTCGTGCCATGTTGCCAAAATCAGCCCAAGGTAGAGTCCTGCAGTAGACTGAAACCCCATGAGTTACCCCAAAAGTGCAAGAATTTGGAGGTGGGTAGGAATTGCAAATGCAGCTATGGTTGCAGGTCTCACTTGTGCCTCACTTGCTACCTTCCCAAACCCTTGGATAACATCACTTTTCCTTTTTATGGTGGGTTTAGATTTGTTAGTTTTCAGAGAAATCCTTTGTGCATCATTGGGAATTCAGCCTTATTCAAAAAGTTTAGGTTCAGTGCGCCCTAATATCAACCTAAGTAGATTACTGATCTGAAACTGTCCGAAGCGTGCCAGTGGCACTGGGGCCCAGATGTTTTATAGGGGCAATTATTGGGTTTTCTGGATAACTGAAAAGGAAGGGAGAAAGGTGATTATGTTGTACAGGTGTTATCCGAGGCCTTGTTCTACACCTGCCACTACTAATGCCCCAGTATAATGAAACCCTACATACATCCTCACCACATCCCTATCTAGCCTCCCCATTTCTGCATATTAGGACCCTACATAATCAAAACCCTAGAATTTTGCCTAAAAATTAAGGCAAAGGACTTGGCCATCCATCAGCCTTACTCCCACTGAATCTTTCATAATGCAGCCACGTGCATTAAATAATATACGCTGTGAGTTGAATGCATTCAAACATTTATACAATAATTACAATCATTATAGGAGAAGAAACACTGCTCAGCGACTCCCTGGAACCCAAGGAACTGGCGTTTTCATTTTTAATCACACATTTATTATTGATGCAACTCTAAAACTGATAGAAATTTTCCTGTGGATATTTAGAAAGTTCAGAAGGGAATTGTGTCTGTGAGAACTGAGCTCCGTTAATGAATTTGCACTCGTCTTTACTATTACAGAAAGGGTATTAGAGATGATATATGAAACATTGTGGGGTAAGGGGGGCAATAACATGATCTCCTGAGATACTGCCCGACTGGGAGGAGCCTGTGTCTATGCTGACTACGCTAACAATCTCCGCTGTGATAGGGTTAGAGGGGTATTGAGGGTGTCCCGCCAATGCCCTTTATCCCCCAGCAAGTGATGTAGGCAAGGGGACTTATACCCTCTCCCAAACTGGCAGCTGTAAAGGGGCTCCACAGAACTCCACTTGTCTTGCCCATGTTGGCCAGGAATGTCCCAGCTGCACTTATTTATTATTATTATTTTACTTAATATCTGTACAAGGGCTCGTTCACCTTTATATTAATTTATATTTATATTAACGTATTTTGTAAAGAGTGCTACAGCTTCAGTTTGGAATTTTAGCAGCTATATGGTTGCTAAGGTAAAAATTACCCTAGTAACCAGTGGTTTCATTGAGAAACTGAAACATGAAGAGGGTCTAATTAGAATAATAAGTAATAAAGAGTAAAAATAACGGTGAAATTGCAGCCTCACAGAGCAATAGTTTTTTGGCTGCCGGGGTCAGTGACCCCCTTTTAAAAGCTGGAAAGAGTAAGAAGAGGAAAGGAAAGTTGCAAAGTTGCTTAGCATTGGCCGTTCTATAAAAAGTTAAATTAAAGGTGAGCTACCCCTTTAACTCTTCGAGGGAGATGTTTCATTTCAACGCTATTTTATCACAGCTTTCAAATTTGTTTTCATTTTATCGTACTTCTTAAAAAAACTACGTTTTCTTCTTCTCAACCAAAATATAATTACAATTCACTTGCCAAAATATTCATCAGTTTTTGCTCTGACATGCTTTTGATTTTGAAGGAAACTTATTTTTTTAAATTGTACAGAGATTAATTTGTACCCCATTGCTCTGGTTGGAGGGAAAGTATGTCACCGCTCACGTAAGTATAGTGCCTGAATAATAACCAGGTACAGGTATGGGATCCCTTATCTGGAAACCCGTTATCCAGAAAGTTCAGAATTACAGAAAGCCTGTCTCCCATAGACTCCATTTTAATCAAATAATTCTAATTTTTCTAATTTCCTTTTTCTCTGTAATAATAAAACAGTACCTGTACTTGATCCCAACTAAGATATAATTACCCCTTATTGGGGGCAGAACAGCCCTATTGGGTTTATTTCATGGTTAAATGATTCCCTTTTCTCTGTAATAATAAAACAGTACCTGTACTTGATCCCAACTAAGATATAATTACCCCTTATTGGGGGCAGAACAGTCCTATTGGGTTTATTTAATGGTTAAATGATTCCCTTTTCTCTGTAATAATAAAACAGTACCTGTACTTGATCCCAACTAAGATATAATTACCCCTTATTGGGGGCAGAACAGCCCTATTGGGTTTATTTAATGGTTAAATGATTACCTTTTCTCTGTAATAATAAAACAGTACCTGTACTTGATCCCAACTAAGATATAATTAATCCTTATTGGTGGCAAAACAATCCTATTGGGTTTATTCAATGGTTAAATGATTTTTAGCAGACTCAAGTTAAGGAGATCCAAATTACGGAAAGATCCCTTATCCAGAAAACCCCAGGTCTCCAGCATTCTGGATAACAGGTCTTATACAAGTACCCTATAATAACTTCTACTCTTTGAATGATAATACAGTGCCATAACTATAGAGGAAGCAGACCCCAGGGGGGGCGGGGCAGGACCGGGGGCGCAACAGGAGGGGCAGGGGTGTAGTGCTTGTGTTGTGCGTCGGGCCCCACTGAAGGTTTTTTGAGGAGGAGCCTGGCACAGTCTAGGAACACCACTGGTATAAAACATCCTACTCACTGAAGTACAATACCTCTACTCACTGATTCCTGACACCAATACTAATTAAAGTATGATACCTCTGAAGTATAAGTACTATAAAACTTACCCTTCTGACTGAAGTATAATACCAATACTCACCATGTTTGATACCTCCATGCTACTAAAGGTTGTACAGTATATGGCCAAAAGTATGCAGACTCCTCTTCTAATTACTGGAATTGGCTATTGCAGCCTCACCCATCATTGAAGACACAGGTGCTACTACATACATGGACATTTCTGATAATTCTGGGTCACCTACTGTGGCAAAAGTTTGTGGAAGGTCCTTCCATGTTTCAGCAGAATGAAAATCCCATGCACTTATCAAAATCCATAAAGAATTCATGGTGGGAGTGGAGGAACTTGGTTTGACTTGGCCTGCACTGAGGCCTAATCTCAAGCAAACTGGACACCAATGGGATTAACTTTAACTCAGATTCAAGTGCAGACTTGATTTGGAAGCACAGAGAGCACTACCTTTTGTTGGATTGAGAGGTGTCCACATACTTTTGCCCATGTAGTGCACGTAATTGGGTTATTATATATGGCAGGGGTCCCCATCCTTTTTAACCCATGAGCAACATTTAAATATAAAAAAGTTGGGGAGCAACACAAGCATGAAAAAAGTTCCTGGGGTGACCAAAAAGGCTGTGATTGGTTATTTTGTAGCCCCTATGTGGATTGGCAGACTAGAGGAGGCTCTGTTTGGTAGTACCCATGGTCTTAATGCCTCCAAAAATTGCCTCCAAGTTGGAAATTCAAGAATGAACACCTGCTTTGAGGCCAATGGGAGCAACATCCAAGGGGTTGGTGAGAAACATGTTGGTCATGAGCCACTGGTTGGGGATCACTGATATATGGGTTATCAAACTACCCTCAGAATCGTCTTATTCAGTTTACTTATAAGAAGTATTGTGTTGGGTTTCATGTACAAAACAGAAAGATGTGATTATGGATACCAACTTTAACTCACCACAATGGGGATTGGAACTGAAAAATCCTTTCCTTATCACTTGGCATAGGACAGGCACCAAGGAGAGGCCAAATGTGATAGGGACCTGTAAGGTACAAGGTCTTAAATGGGTTGAAGCAATATAATAATAAAAGGATAATAATAACTCACATTTATTTTTTAAATGTTACAGTTATTTGATTACAACTAAGGATAGATGGCTTAGACGTTATTTAGGATATGGTTTAGTTCTGCTGCCTAAATGAACTGAGGAAGAAAATTGGATTATTATCAACTAGAGCAGCTGTTAATAAGGAAATTGTGATTATTGAGACAAATGACTGAGATAAACACAACACATCTGAGCTGAGACTCCTACATGGACCATCATTAGAAATACAAACTCCCCCGCCTCCCAATGCCGTAAGGGCAGCAGCCTCATCTTTCCCTGCTTATCACCTACTTATAATAAAGAAACAATTGGAAGCTGAAGAGATCACGTTTAATGAGAGTATAAGCCATTGCGCCTACGCACACGCGTCATCCATGCGTTCTGTAAGAAGGTGTGATGGTTCATTATAAACAGCACAATAACTGTCAATGAAAACGTCATGTAACAGATGATAATATATGTGACAAAGTGATGAGAAATAAGTTCTCTGACTCAAACCTTAGTCTGCAACAAAGTCTTAAAGGCACAAGGTGCCATCCCTTGCTCTCCGTCACATAGTATTAATGGAAGATTCTGCAATTGGAACAAATATCTAGTTTTGGAGCCTCCCAATTGTGGATCTGAAAGCTGTTGCTGTACGTCCATCAATCGTTACCCAAGTGGATCCCTTATTTCCCTATATAATAACACATGCACAAGCAGCAGGGTCCATTTCATTGGAAGCCAATTAACCTGCCTGTATATCTTGCCCCCCCCCCCAACTTCAGACAAGCGCAAGAGCACTAAGGAGAGCGAAAGTATGGCCCTTTGTGCTCATTTAGGCGCAAAACAGCCCTGTCCTTACCTCCTGCCATAGGGTAGGGCTTTGTTGTGGAAGGTGCTCCTTAACTTGTGTCTAAATAATGTGGCTAGGCACGGGTAGGGACCAGGAGAGGGGAAGCCTCCATGCCTCCCATACAGACAGCTTCATGAAGCAAACACATTTCTCCATTTTGGAGCACTGTGGCATTTTGTCTTCATGAAGGGCAGATCACAAAGTATAAAAAACATTGCAATTTTTGCACCTTAGTTAGTGACCCCAACTCTCGGTCTCTCTGGTTGGCTGTTTGTGCCAGGTAAAGACAATATAGGCCATTCCTTAACTAAAATGAACTGTCAAATGTTGACATCACAATGGGAGAGCCAACCAATCTGAGCAAATTCAAACAAACTGCCTGACGTATGTTCATACTGGGCCCAGATCAGACTTTCTGATGGGAATCTGTTTAATGTTTGGTGACCGTTCATGACCGTATCAATTATTATGTATAATGCTGGACTTACAGGGCCAAAGCTACTAGTTTGGGTTTCCCCAAATGAAAACATTTCCTTATTTTACCACAGTCATAGCCCCTGAGCCAAGGAATAGATAATATGGGGGCTTAATAGGCGATGACTACATCTACAGCCTGATGCAGTTTCAACAGGATTTCCCCGATAAACATCTGACGGAGGCGTAAACAGATATCAGCCCCATAAACAGAATTAGCCGACTAACTCAGGTGAGAAGACCTAGGTGTAGAGACCACCTTAGCTGTAAATGGTTTAAGCCATCAAGGAATCTATTAAAACAAACCTCAAATACATAAATCTGATTTTTTTTTCAATATAAATAAATGAAAAAAGGGACCATGCTACATCAACAGGAGCTCTATTGTTCTTCCTTCCTGTCCTTGTGTATAAGATAACAGATACCGGGTTGCACAGGAAATGCAGAACTATTAGGCAAAGAGTTAAAAAAGTGTTGCCTGATCCTGTCGCTGAGTTCTAATGAGTTCTGGAGGCAGGGGAGACCTCGCAGGTTTTTTTTTTATAGAGGAAAAGCTAAAAATATGCAAAACACAGATTCACAAGTCATAAGCAGTGCGACCCTTATTAACTCTCCATATATTAGAGGCAGCATTGCTAATTATAGCACTCTGCTCTCCAGTTTGAAATTCAGCACTACAGAATGATTGTAAAAAGCTCATATCCTTATGAGTCTGCTATAGATGCAATTTCATTGGCTTGGGAAATGAATGTAGTGTAGGGGCCCTTGTCTTTTTGATGATGTCAAATGGTTAAAACTTCTCCAAATGGATTGCATCTAAGTGTGCCGTACCTAAAGCTGGCCATACATGCAACTATATAATAGTACAAACATAGTTTTGTGCGGTTTTCGGACCATGTGTGGGCTCTAAATTATCGTCCCGTTATTTGCACCACGGCGATTGGTCGTTTAGTCAATTGGACAAGTTCGAAAATTTTGGTTGGATAACAATAAAATCTGCGCATGTATTGTGTATCTGATGATATCCTTGGGGGACCTACGGTGCTTTTCCAGGAAGTCACTTTCATACAAACGGTGTCTGCCAACTATTTAATGTTCAGAACATCCTCCAATTGGCTTTATCCTACAATTTTAGTCTGAATGTTAGTTTTAGATCATTGCATTTAAACGTATGATCGATAGCCAAACGTTCGTCGGAAGAAGACTAAAATCTTAAATATAGAGGGATTGCATCTAAGAGGGGCCGATTCACTATTGGTTGAAAAAAACGAGTGATATTTATAGCATGCGTTAAAAATATTATCACTTATTTTTTGCGAGTTAACGATCGATTCACTAAAAGGACACTTGTCTGAATTAAGAAGCGATGTTCTTGTCTTTATTTATCTGGCAATGACATATTTTTAAGCAATATTTTAAACCATGCAATACATTTATGCGTTATTACGTAGCATGCAATATTAGCGCACGCTATTACGCACGTAACCATTACTTTCTTAAAATTACCATTTCCCTGAAAACTCTAGGATGCATCACTCTAGGGCGATCACATACTTGATCCTCTTCTTCACAAGCCAACAAAAATCCGACTGGAAACTCCATCTTGTGTTGCCAAACGCTCACGAACCGCAATGTTTTTTAAATACCGCCTACTCCAAGTAGGTGTTACTATTCGCACAGATTACCACAATATTTTTTACGCGTTTAACACTTCATATGTGTTTGTGAATCATGTGTTAGTATTATACCTATTCGATAATTACCGCAATGCGATGCAAATATTGCTTTGCGATAATGCATTTTTTTTAGCATGCGCTATGAGTAGTAACGCATGCGAAATTACTTTGATGAATCTGTACTTAAATATCGAACACTTTTTAACGCAAAAAACTAACATCTGCCCACCTATTAGTCAAATCTGAGGAGTAAGTCACAATTCCCAACACATAACCATAATCACCAGTGTGAGTCTAGTAAGTGTACACATTTACACTTGTTCAACTGAGCCATAAGCATCCAGAGATCACTAGGAACATGTTATCATGCTCAATATATCTTCATTTTTAAATGGCAACTCTCATTATAAACTGCTGCTTAGAAGAATAATAGGCTGAATTCTAGTGCCAGGGGAATAGCTGTCAGGGTGGCCACTGAGTGACGATTCCACAGGCAAAACAGATGGGTTGTAGCTACAGTGAGAACATTGATGATGGACAATGGCAACATATGGCCAGAGATATTTGTTAATGAATGGATAAAGATTTTGATATAGTGTTTAATCTGCTGGGCTAGACAATATAATCAGCCTAAAACACAACTGGCCTCTACAGGTGCACCTACTACATTGGTGGCCAAGAAGAAGAAAAAATAGCAATCCCCAGGGTGGGATAGAGTCTGTGTCATTAGAGAGGAATTTAGAAAACATATTCCCTACACAAAAACGCTCCTGTGACACAAAATAAGCTCAGAGATATATTAACCTGCTTCTCAGGGTTTCTGACATAGTTTCAGGATCTTGGGTTTGTGGCCAAACCTTCAAGGTTGTAAAGTCAGGAAGCATTTTTTCCAGGTTTTCTGAGGCTTTACAGCTGCTAGTGTTCTTTAGATGCTGTTATATATATTAACGCGCCAAGGTACCATCATAATTGCTTAGTATCCCTCCATAATGTTATTATAATTAAAGATAAGATCATTGAAACATGTATGTAACATACTGCTCCTTTGGCCTGTTTCCAGTGGTTACCAATTTCTGATTGGTTGCTATGAGTTACTAGAACTAAATAAGCATTTCACCTTATATTGTCAGAGTCTCAGAGTCAAGTAGCTGCATATAAGAAGATATGTGCTCATGGAAATCTCCAGGGAACATCTACAGGTGAGTAAAGCTTGTTTTTATACAGTGTTGTTGTTGTTATTAATCTCCAATATCCCCAGCTAAAGAACAATCTCAATGGGCACTATATTTTCTAAATCAAATTTTCCATTGAAGTGATCTAATCAAAATATGAAGACAAGAGTTTATAATTTACAAATCACAATGGTTTGTTCGCTCTAGTATCGTGAAGATGTTGTTATTGGTTCACATACTCAGTCTTCCATATCACCACCCATAATGCAGCTGTCAAAATTGAATTAAATAAGGGGCATCATTAATTGTAAACTAATTGTAACTCCCAAAATGTACATCTTTAACAAAAGAAAAATATGAGTTTATTGTGTTTCCTAATGCAGGGGTTACCAAACTTTTTTTACATTGAGCCACATTAAAAAATGAAAAGCGTTGGGGAGCTTACAAGCATGAACATTATCTATATTGTTGCAAAATAAAGGCAATGATTTGCTTTTTGGTAGCCCCATCCTGTTGTAGGCTCCTTGTTTGCAATAAATGTGTTTTTTTTGACGTCCTGATTTTTTATGCCTCCAAAAATTCCTCCATGCCACCACACCTGCTTTGACAGCCCCCAGAGCCAAATTCCTGGGATTGATGAGAACAATTTTCCAGCTAGACACTGGTTGTGATTACAAAGCATGTAAACTGGAATTACAAAATAATCACCTCCATTAACAACCCCCAGAGCACACTCCCAGGGGATGGTGAGAAACAGTTTTCACACTAGACATCACTTAAGGGGCAATTTTCCAATTCATATTAATTTTCTATTTTAGTGGTTTCTACAATTTTGGGAATTTCTAGAAATGTATTTCCAGGCTTTTGTGCCAACTGAGAGTTGAGCGGTTGACAGAAGTGCACAGACAATTAGGGTCGCTGACACTCTGGGCCTTCAAAAACATGTTGCGCTGAAAGCCGGCCCTGCAGGATAAAACTGGATAAAACTGCTAATATCTCAAAAACACAAGAGAAAATGAATGTAAATTGCAGAGGAGCACTCTGAGTAAGTTTACACCAATTCATTTTTGTGGTTTACATGCCCTTTAAAAGATGAACCTGTGCTTTGAAGGTGGCCAAAGGCGTGCAAGTTCCCCAATGTAGGTCTGCCCCAAAGACAGTAAATTTAATCTCAAAGGATGGGATATTTGTTATCACTGCAGCCTTGGGAGCGGGAGTCTCTAAGGAATGTTTCCTTTGATTATCACAGTCTAGCAGGGTATTTTAGGAATAGCCATGCCCAGTAGCCTTATGATAAATGAGACAATGGAACTCTTGGGACTTGAAAACAGGCGCCAGGATTCAGAATTACGGCAGGAAACTTCTCTCGCAGATATCAAGAGGAAGTCACTGAATGTTTACAAATAGTAATACAAGTCTATAAAAAAAAGTGGACCTTTTATAAATGGACTCAAAATGTACTTCAGTAATAGTCAAGGAAGGGTTCTTTTTCAGGAGCCCAGTAGAACTTTATCCACACCCTGATGAAGTAAGAAAAGAGATCGGACTCTGAGTCCATATAAGTTTGTCATTAAAGGAGAAGGTAAGCTTTATCAGAAAGGTCTATGTAAATACAGCCATAAGCACTTACAGTAATGCTGCACTGAGTCCTCTGTCAAAAGAAACACAGGATTTCTTGTCTCTGTTCTTTGTAAACATGATGTTCCAGTGTCTGACTTCTACTCTCAGAAAACATCCTTAATTCCCGTGGCCAGAGTCTGCTCAGTTCTCTCCTCTCTCCCCTCTCCTGCTCCTACCAGAATGCTAAGAACTTAGGAATGGCTAGACTGCAGGAAGGAAGCTACTTAAAATGGCAACTGCTATCTTAAGCAAACGGAGAAAGCTTCTAAAACTGTTTACTCAGGTATGGTAATGGTTTCTGCAGAATAAATATAGTGTGCTAGGTGGCACTAATGTAGCATATCTATTGGCAGTAAAATCCCAAAATGATTTTATTTCTCCTTTAATATATATTCTGGGGAAACATGACATTGCAGAGATCTGCAACTATATCAAATAGTGTTATATCAAAGTTATTATCAATGCTTTTTTTAGCAGAAATATTTGTATCAATAGATTTGGCCATTTGCCTTTACCTTTATCTAACCGAAAGGGTAAAATGATTCTGCATAGTTCATGTTGTTTTTAGCTATAGAAGCCTCAAATTATTGCTTGGGTTGGTAAATACAGGGCACCAGGGTCGGACTGGGGGGTGCAGAGCCCACCGGGGCTCCCGGCCCAGGAGCCCTGCAGGTGCCCCAGCCAGCTGTGTCCCCCCCCAACCCCCCAGCAGGGCCCCCACCTGACGTCCTCCCCGAGCGCGTATAAATTGAACGTGTCAGGGGAGGAACAATCAGAAGGGGGAGCGCCGGCAAAGGTCGGACTGGGCCGCCGGGGCCCACCGGGATTTTTCCCAGTATCCCGGCGGCCCAGTCTGACCCTGCAGGGCACATTTCTCCTGGTCACTTTTCAGTTCTTATATTGGGCACTTGGTCTCCCATTAGGAGCTAGTGGAAAACATACAAGAGAGAAGCAACCTATCATTTGGTAGTAAAAAAAAAAAAAAGTCACCAGTAGCGGGTTGGATTTGGGTGCCAAATCCTGAACCTTCAGTCAGGGCCAGCAGAACACTGTAGATTGAAACTTCTAAAAAGTCCACAGGAAAAAGTATAAACATGGAAATTTCCTTCAAATTACACATAACATGTTTGCAAATAGCCTTACGCGTTTCACGTCTTAGAGCACTTTATCATAGGCATGCAGGATATTTCCAAAGATTCTTTTTTTCTTCAAAAAATCAAAAATAAAAGGTTTGACAGGTTTAAAGTGCCAAACTTTACATTTTTGATTTTTCTGAAGAAAAAATGCAATCAACAAAAAATAGTAAGATAAAGAGCTTGGTCTCTGAAAAATCAGGTTCCTCTCTCTGTTCCAGATATTTTTTAGGTATCTATACATTTTTCTCAGGTCTCCTTGCTGGAATTGGTTTAATGGAAAAAAATCAGGACGTCAGAGCTTACAAGATCCTTTCGAATCAATGGGCGTATCAGCCGCTGAATGGAAATCTTTATATTAGTCTGTTTACTTGAGAATTCTCAGGAGCCCTCAAGAAGATCATTTACAAGATAATTCTTCTCATTCTTGATAAAATTCAATTGATAAATGTTAAATACCTGAAACTGAAAAAAATTGAGAAAGGTTTCAAGATACTTTATGGGGGGATTTACTAAAACCCGATTTTTTGGGGCCACGAAAAAAACAAATTTCCACGAATGGCAGTCATTTATCAAAAGATCCAAACTGAAAAAACACAAATGAAAAAAAGTCACAAAAAACTTGACTTTTTCGACTTGTTGCACGACTTGTTGAGAAATCTGCCCCTATGGGGCTGATTTACTAAGACACGAATTCCGACCGAATTGGAAAAATTCCGATTGGAAAACGAACATTTTGCGACTTTTTCGTATTTTTTGCGATTTTTTTCGGCGCCTTTCCGACTTTTTGGAAATTATCGCGACTTTTTCGTTACCAATACGATTTGCGCGAAAAAACGCGAGTTTTTCGTAGCCATTCCGAAAGTTGCGATTTTTTCATAGCGTTAAAACTTGCGTGAAAAGTTGCGCTTTTTTCGTAGCGTTAAAACTTAAAAGGCGCGACGTTTTGCGCAAGTTTTAACACTACGAAAAAATCGCAACTTTTTGCGCAAGTTTTAACGCTACGAAAAAATCGCAACTTTCGGAATGGCTACGAAAAACTCGCGTTTTTCCGCAAAAATCGTATTGGTAACGAAAAAGTCGCGATAATTTTCCGAAAAAATCGCAAAATACCGATCATTACGAAAAAAACGCAATCGGACGCATTCGGCCCGTTCGTGAGTAAGTAAATGGGCCCCTAAGTGTATTGGCATTTTATCAAAAAGAGGATCCCAAATGGCCAGTCAAACAAAGTAATTGGGACACAGCCCCCAGATTAAAGGACAAGTCAAATAATTCACCACATGTATCCCAAACTTAACAAAAAAATCAAATAGAAAAAATTCAAAAAGAATAATCACATTATTTGAAAATCCATATTAAAAGCATACGAACCCCAAAACACGCCACCTTATGCGTTTCATACCCCAACGGTACTTAGCCATAGGCAGTTCTAACCCTATGGGTTCCAGAGCACATATTTAAACACAAAGTAACCCCACCCATCATTAAAACCATTGTTACTTAAAGAGACACCGCTCTCTTCATCCTTAAAAAAAAATTTACAAAACATTTATAAAAAAAAGTGTATTGGCCCATTCTCTGAGTGTGCTGTGACTGAATATGAATCGTTAAAGGAGAAGGAAAGGCTAATAAAGAGTTAATCCCAAGCTGCAGGCATACCTTCTCTCAATAGTGCCCTTATGTCTCACCATATTTCTCCTGTTCAGATGATCAGAAGCCAAACAGGAAGAAAAAATGCTGAGCTGTGTAAAGAAAGTTCCCATAATGCCTCACTCCTGCACTGAGACCCAGACCGGTGTACATGCTCAGTTAGTAAGACTATGGGGCACATTTACTAATCCACGAATGTCCGAAAAGCGTCCAAATGCGTTTTTTTCGTAATGATCGGTATTTTGCGAATTTTTCGAGTGCTCAATACGAAAAAGTCGCGACAATTCGCGAAAGTTGGAATGGCTATGCAAAAGTCGCAACAATTCATGAAAGTCATAATGGCTATGCAAAAGTCTCGACAATTCACAAAAGTCATAATGGCTACGCAAAAGTCTCGACAATTCACGAATGGCTATGCAAAAGTCTCGACAATTCACGAAAGTCATAATGGCTACGCAAAAGTCTCGACAATTCACGAAAGTCATAATGGCTATGCAATAGTCGCGACAATTCACGAAAGTCATAATGGCTATGCAAAAGTCTCGACAATTCACAAAAGTCATAATGGCTACGCAAAAGTCTCGACAATTCACGAATGGCTATGCAAAAGTCTCGACAATTCACGAAAGTCATAATGGCTACGCAAAAGTCTCGACAATTCACAAAAGTCATAATGGCTACGCAAAAGTCTCGACAATTCACGAATGGCTATGCAAAAGTCTCGACAATTCACGAAAGTCATAATGGCTACGCAAAAGTCGCGACAATTCCCAAAAGTCATAACGGCTATGCAAAAGTCGCAACAATTCCCGAAAGTCATAATGGCTATGAAAAAGTCGCGACAATTCCCGAAAGTCATAACAGCTATGCAAAAGTCGCGACAATTCACGAAAGTCATAATGGCTATGCAATAGTCGCGACAATTCACGAAAGTCATAATGGCTATGCAAAAGTCGCGACAATTCACGAAAGTCATAATGGCTATGAAAAAGTCGCGACGGTGACGAAAAAAACGCAAAAAAGTCGCAAAATGTTTGTTTCCAATTCGATTTTTTCAATTCGGGATTCGGATTCGTGGATTAGTAAATCAGCCCCTATGAGACAGCTTCCTGCTGATTGGCTCAGATCCACATTATTTTATAAAGGATCCAGTGTTTGGCTGAATCTGTAAATAGTGGATTCGGCACATCCCTAGTTTGTATACCTTATTTGCATTCATTTTCAGATTCTTTGCAATTAATTTCTGCTTGATTAGGGAAACGGCTGCTTGTTCAAGTACATCTAATCAATCTTTCAACAATGTGGCATAACAATATTATTCCCACTATCTGAGGTCAACAAGTTCCTTAGAATAATTGGAAAGGTTGACTGCTGGAGGTCAGTGCCACACTGGAATGAATTGGCAGTAATGAATTGTTTAATTATGTTGATTGAGATTTAATACTCTTTCCCTCTCACTCACTCTCTCTCTTTTAATATATATATATAATTAAAAAATAAATATAGACACATTATGTCTGCCCATCTTTAATGTTGCTTGTATTAATGCATGTGGTTTAGACAAATTTGAAATAATTTTGGAAAATTTTAATTGAGATACATCTTTACTGAATTTTCCATAGCAAAAGGGTATTAAACAAGTCACACGGAGCTACTTAGTAGCAGCTACTTGTCACTAGTGAACGCCAGAAAATCCCCTGCCATAGACAATACTGAGAATTGCCTCTGCTAAAACACACGTAGAGACAATTATCAGTAAATGATCAGCATTGTCTATTTCTGTAGCCACAACAAGTAGCTGCTACTAGTAGCCCTGTGTGTCTTCACCCTTAAGAAAGTGCATAAATAGACAGGAACCAATCACAACCTACTCTCCAAGAAGTGATGAAGGAAAAAGAAAAAGGGATGTTAGTAAAAGAGAAGAGAAGTACAGAGGCAGATGCTGCTAAAAAAACAACTCAAAGCCAGTGAAATCACAGGAAAAGGAAAGGTAAAAACTCTGTAAGCTTTATCAGAAAGGTCTATGTAAATACAGCAAACAGAAACGCAGCACTGAGTCCTCTATCAAAAGAAACACAGGATTTCTTATCTCCTTATTTGTAGACATGTTCTTAGGTATCAGACTTCCTCTCTCAGAAAAATCCTTCATTCCTGGGCCGGAGCCTGCACAGCTCTCTCCACTCCACCTTCTCCTGCTCCCCCCTCCCATAAGAATTCATAAAACTCACTCCCTTTGGAATGTGTAATCTGGGCTATAACGGCTAGAGCTGCAGCAGGAAGCTAGGAAGACCAAACTAAAATGGCAGCTGCTATCATACACAAACAGAGGAAGCTTCTGGGGCTCTTTATTCAGGTATGGTAAAGCTTTCTGCAGAATAAATATAGCCTTCTAGGTGGCACTAATGTGGCAAATCTATTGGCAGTAAAATGCCAAAATGACTTTCCTTTAAAGTAGTCTGGCAAATTTCCAATGGATATTCAAGTTTTTTGAACTTAATAAATCTTGAAAATTTAAGTTTCAGAAACTCAACAAGATTTTTGCCACAAAATAAAAGAATCACGGAATAAAAAGTAAAATCGAAACTCGAATGTTCGATATTTATTAACAACAAAAAGGTCTATATTTACCCTCTGCCCTCTGCATTGATCCTATTGGTGCTTGGTCTTGTGGGTAGGAAAAATCAGGACATTAAGGGACTCACAGAGGGGTACCCATGCACCCACATACCATCCCTTACAACTGACACCCAAATAGGGATTATTTTGCATGAGGTACCTTATACAGGTATCGGACCCCTTATCCGGAAACCCGTTATCCAGAAAGCTCCGAATTACGGAATGCCCGTCTCCCATAGACTCCATTTTAAGCAAATAATTCAGAATTTTAAAACTGATTTCCTTTTTCTATGTAGAAATAAAACTTAACTTTGTAATTGATTCCAACTAAGATATAATTAATCCTTATTGGATGCAAAACAATCCTATTGGGTTTAATTAATGTTTTATTGATTTTTTAGTAGACTTAAGGCATTGAGATCCAAATTACGGAAAGACCCCTTATCCGGAATACCCTTGGTCCCGAGCATTCTGGATAATGGGTCCTATACCTGTACTGGCAGGTACAGTTATAATTGGGATGGGACCTGTTATCCAGAATGCTAAGCATCTGGAGTTTTCCAGATAAGGGGTTTTTCAATAATTTAGATCACCATACAATAAGTCTACAAATAATCATTTAAACATTAATTAAACCCAATAGGATTGCTTTGTATCCAATAAGAATTAATGATATCTTAGTTGGGATCAAGTACAGGTACTGTTTTATTATTACAGAGAAAAGGGAATCATTTAACCATGAAATAAACCCAATGGGGCTGTTCTGCCCCCAATAAGGGGTAATTATATCTTAGTTGGGATCAAGTACAGGTACTGTTTTATTATTACAGAGAAAAGGGAATCATTTAACCATGAAATAAACCCAATAGGGCTGTTCTGCCCCCAATAAGGGGTAATTATATCTTAGTTGGGATCAAGTACAGGTACAGTTTTATTATAACAGAGAAAAGGGAATCATTTAACCATGAAATAAACCCAATAGGGCTGTTCTGCCCCCAATAAGGGGTAATTATATCTTAGTTGGGATCAAGTACAGGTACAGTTTTATTATAACAGAGAAAAGGGAATCATTTAACCATGAAATAAACCCAATAGGGCTGTTCTGCCCCAATAAGGGGTAATTATATCTTAGTTGGGATCAAGTACAGGTACAGTTTTATTATAACAGAGAAAAGGGAATCATTTAACCATGAAATAAACCCAATAGGGCTGTTCTGCCCCAATAAGGGGTAATTATATCTTAGTTGGGATCAAATACAGGTACTGTTTTATTATTACAGAGAAAAGGGAATCATTTAACCATTAAATAAACCCAATAGGGCTGTTCTGCCCCAATAAGGGGTAATTATATCTTAGTTGGGATCACGTACAAGGTACTGTTTTATTATTACAGAGAAAAGGGAATAATTTAACCATTAAATAAACCCAATAGGGCTGTTCTGCCCCCAATAAGGGGTAATTATATCTTAGTTGGGATCAAGTACAGGTACTGTTTTATTATTACAGAGAAAAAGGAATCATTTTTTTAAAATGTGAATTATTTGTTTATAATAGAGTCTATGGAAGATAACTTTCTGGATAATGGGCTTCCGGATAACGGATCCTGTACCTTTATTTTGCAATTTGCCCAGCTTTGTAAAAGCATCCTTTGTTCATTCCACTGTGAAATGGCTATAGCCGCACCCCAGAGATCCAATATAACTAAGCAGCCATGTTATCATTCATAAAGGACACGTATCCCTCATGTTTGCCTCACTGCCTGGTTAAACTCATCCTTCTCAGGAAACATTTCCCAGATGATTTCCATAGCGGAGTGGCTTTATCAGACTGTACCATGTGTAGCCGTGGGGGAGCCCAGGAATGTGCTTCAGTGCTGAACTAGAACGTGTCAGGCCGGCAGCGTCCCAGGCACCAGTCATTGAACCAATGGGAGGGCAGCGTGGGCGGGAGCATAGCCTTAGGGACTGCATTAAGCAACCTCTTTAGATGCACAATTTCTTTCCATTCTCCTAATCAAAAGGAATCTTCCGGCAATGAATCTGATGCTTTCTCTATAAGATCTAAATTCCCCTGCCTTTCCTCTTCCCATGCCTCATTTCACTCGAAATTACCCTTTTAACTTTCATCTCAATTTTTTTTCTACACTTTCCCCAGTGAAGGAAAATGAGTTCACAAACGAATTGCCCCCAAGTCGCAGTTACTGTGGGGCTGGAAAATAATAATAGCACCCAGAGGCTTTCAGGCAGGGGGGGAATTAAGGAAACACCACCATAAGCATTTCAGGGGGTCCCGCATGAACGTCATCCTAGGCAACTTTCCCATTTATGTTCATTACACATTTATAATGGTTCCGAAATCATTAGTAAGTGTAATTCCCACTGAATGCAGTGTTTGTTCATCCCTATGTCTTCTCTGATTACTAAAACCAATGTAGCAGGAGTCAGTCCTCTGTACAGCTGCTGTTACACTGTTACAGGAGTCCGAACAGCAGTGCAGGACAGGAGTCAGAACAGCAGTGCAGGACAGGAGTCAGGAACGCAGTGCAGAACAGGTGTCGGGACAGCAGTGCAAAACAGGAGTCAGAACAGCAGTGCAGGACAGGAGTCAGGAACGCAGTGCAGAACAGGAGTCAGGAACGCAGTGCAGAACAGGTGTCGGGACAGCAGTGCAAAACAGGAGCCAGAACAGCAGTGCAGGACAGGAGTCAGGAACGCAGTGCAGAACAGGTGTCGGGACAGCAGTGCAAAACAGGAGTCAGAACAGCAGTGCAGGACAGGAGTCAGGAACGCAGTGCAGAACAGGTGTCGGGACAGCAGTGCAAAACAGGAGTCAGAACAGCAGTGCAGGACAGGAGTCAGGAACGCAGTGCAGGACAGGAGTCAGGAACGCAGTGCAGAACAGGTGTCGGGACAGCAGTGCAAAACAGGAGTCAGAACAGCAGTGCAGGACAGGAGTCAGGAACGCAGTGCAGAACAGGTGTCGGGACAGCAGTGCAAAACAGGAGTCAGAACAGCAGTGCAGGACAGGAGTCAGGAACACAGTGCAGAACAGGAGTCAGGAAAGCAGTGCAGAACAGGAGTCAGAACAGCAGTGCAGGACAGGAGTCAGGAACGCAGTGCAGAACAGGAGTCAGGAACGCAGTGCTGAAAACAGGAGTCAGAACAGTAGTGCAGGACAGGAGTCAGGAACACAGTGCAGAACAGGAGTCGGGACAGCAGTGCAAAACAGGAGTCAGAACAGCAGTGCAGGACAGGAGTCAGGAACGCAGTGCAGAACAGGAGTCAGGAACGCAGTGCAGAACAGGTGTCGGGACAGCAGTGCAAAACAGGAGTCAGAACAGCAGTGCAGGACAGGAGTCAGGAACGCAGTGCAGAACAGGTGTCGGGACAGCAGTGCAAAACAGGAGTCAGAACAGCAGTGCAGGACAGGAGTCAGGAACGCAGTGCAGAACAGGAGTCAGGAACGCAGTGCAGAACAGGAGTCAGAACAGCAGTGCAGGACAGGAGTCAGGAACACAGTGCAGAACAGGAGTCAGGAACGCAGTGCAGAACAGGAGTCAGAACAGCAGTGCAGGACAGGAGTCAGGAACGCAGTGCAGAACAGGAGTCAGGAACGCAGTGTTGAACAGGAGTCAGAACAGCAGTGCAGGACAGGAGTCAGGAACGCAGTGCAGAACAGGAGTCAGGAACGCAGTGCAGAACAGGAGTCAGAACAGCAGTGCAGGACAGGAGTCAGGAACACAGTGCAGAACAGGAGTCGGGACAGCAGTGCAAAACAGGAGTCAGAACAGCAGTGCAGGACAGGAGTCAGGAACGCAGTGCAGAACAGGAGTCAGGAACGCAGTGCTGAACAGGAGTCAGAACAGCAGTGCAGGACAGGAGTCAGGAACACAGTGCAGAACAGGAGTCGGGACAGCAGTGCAAAACAGAAGTCAGAACAGCAGTGCAGGACAGGAGTCGGGAACACAGTGCAGAACAGGAGTTGGGAACGCGGTGCAGAACAGGAGTTGGGAACGCAGTGCAGAACAGGAGTCGGGACAGCAGTGCAGAACAGGAGTTGGGACAGCAGTGCAGAACAGGAGTCGGGACAGCAGTGCAGAACAGGAGTTGGGACAGCAGTGCAGAACAGGAGTCGGGACAGCAGTGCACAACAGGAGTCGGGACAGCAGTGCACAACAGGAGTCGGGACAGCAGTGCAGAGAATATAGATAGACAGGCAGCTAGCAATGATATTTGTAAACAACTTTCAAGGGGTAGTTCACCTTTAAAGTAACATTTGGTATATTATAGAACAGCCAGTTCTTAGCAATTAATCAATCCAGGCTTCATTTTTTATTTTGTATAATTTGCCTTTTTCTTGTTACTCTTTCCAGCTTTCAAATGGTGGTCAATGACCCCAGCAGCCAATAACTATTGCTCTGTGAGGCTACAATTGTATTGTTTTTATTATTTATCTTTCGATTAAACCCCTCTCCCATTCATATTTCAATGTTTTATTAAAATCCACTGCCTGGTTGCTAGGGTAATTTGAAACCTAGCAACCAGATACCTGCTGAAATTCCAAACTGGAGAGCTGCTGAACATAAAACAAAATAAGTTGAAAACCACAGAAAATTAAAAATGAAGACCAAGTGCAATTTTTCTCAGAATATCAAGCTCTACATCATGCTAACGGTTAATTTTAGGGCAAACAACCCCTTTAAAACACTAAATTATGGAAAGTGGCTTGGAATGATATTTCATTATAACGGCTGCACTTCTGAACCGGCCCATGGACCCCCCCTGCAAAGAGTGCATTCAGGAGAACAGGTGAATCAATAGCCGGTAGAGTTATTCTGACCGACCCATCTGTTCTGTCCTTTTGTGTAAATAGCTTTGATTCTGGCAAATGGGAAAACATGGAAAAAGTAGCCATTTTTAAGTTCCTATTGTGGAAAGGACATTCAAATATTCAAAACTGGCCATACATGTGGCCAATATTGGCCAACCTGTTCATAGGGCCCAAACAACAGCCTGTTTGACCCATATCTGGCTGGGGGTGGGGTGCAGGCCTGGACTGGCAATCTGTGGGTTCTGGCAAATGCCAGAGGGGCTGCTATAAGATGCCATAGACAGTTACTATTCATTGAGCTGGTGGAAGAGCCTAAGGGCCTTTGTGTACTTGAAATGCCAGGGCCTATTTTAAATCTTGGGGGTCAGATATCTGTCTGGATTGGTTCAGCTCTGGCCTGCAGGTCTGCATGGATACCCCTATGTGATACAGTTGCTGGCCAAGATAGTTTTATTGTTGCCCGAGGTGCAAACATGTAGCCAACCTTGGCAGAGAAGCAGAGGTACCCATGTGTGCAAAGCAGCTATTTCCGTGTATTTGCCTTACAAGCAAAGAGATATAAGCGGATATTAGGTGAAATGGCCCAGATGAATCTACATTTTGCCCCTGCCCCCTATCCTAGTGCCACAATTAGGAGTGTTCATGCCATACTTTCATAATTTTATCTTTTTGTTATGTCCCTGTTCCCTAGCGCTATGGCAATTTAGAGAAATATTTGGGGCAAGGATCTCATCCAAGATCAGTTCCTAGGGTGCAGCACATTGGCTACTGTTTAGCATGGGACTGAATGGGTCTGCAGGGAGTCCTAAGCAAAATGGGAGCTATGCCTTTAAAAAGAAAAAAAAAAAAAGCTTCCCAGTGCCACCCACCAAGCGGCTGAAACCTGAGAATGGAAGCACCAGGAAAAGCTGTTGGGAAACAGGAGGAAAGAGCTGGGGATTCACACAAACAAAGAGGGGACTTGGAGGGAGAAGCCCTGGGACTAGATGCCTGGCAGGTCACACAGTTCTGATTCAGCCCAGGGCAACCAGAACCTGATGAAGTTGAGAGCCCATTGGATCCAGCTGTCAGGAAGGTGCAGGGTGCAGTGTTGGTGCCACACAGAGGAAAGCTGCACTCACTCCCATTAAAGTTTGGATGGACACACCAAGGGGGCATCCAGATATTCTCCTAACGCCGCTCCTGCTGCTGTCTGCATTTACAGGTCAGTTCTACCACATTCACTGCCATTGCTTATCAACAGGGCTGCTGCTAAACTACAACTCTCAAATCCTCTGCTCACCATTACATGCTAGATTGTCAGCAGTAGTGGAGTAACACATGGGCAGCTTATGGAGTAAATAGTACAAAGATATGCCTGCAAGTGCCAGATTTCTGTCTGCTCCCAGATGCTGCTAAACTGCAACTCCCATTATGATAGATGGATAGATATGCTCATGTTTGCTGACAGCTGCTACAAAAAAAATAACTATGCAATTAATAGAACTGATGAAATGCAACTCCCTGTTTGTTCCTGTACAGAAGGGGATGGGGGTCACATGGTTAGCAAGGGTGATTAATGGGCAGACTATTATTCTGTGTAAGAAACAGCAACAAAATTTGCCACATATTTCCAACCTTTGCCGTGTAAATAACGGCATAAAATTGGCGTAATTTTTTACACGGTTTTTCTTCCACCGGAACTTTCGTAAAATAACCGCATAAAATCTGATGGGGGAACTTCTCCATTTATTTTACACTGCTTTTTACACCATTTTTTCTGCGAATTTCAATTTTACCCAGCATAATAAATAGGCCCCGTATATGAGAGTAGAGTGCACACATAAGCCTCTGCGCCTCTATGCTTCATGATAAAAGTTTCAGAGACTAGTGCCCAAGTGCAGAGTGTTGGGCTTGTAAGTGTGCAAGGACAGCAGTGAGTGTGCAAATGAACTAGCACAGAGGCTGTGGATGTCTGGAGTGTGCAAAAGATACTGTTACATACATGGTAATTAAGTGCGGGGCATACAAGCTGAGCAGATGAAAAGCAAAATGCGTTGGGGTCCTGTGGAAGACTCATAGCCATGTGCTGCTTGTCAGCTTCCCAGTTTGGGGATGAGAAAAAGTGCCAGCCCCTCTGCACATGATATGAATGGCGGGGCTTTCGGACCTGCTACTTTTGACTAGTCAGAACCAGCAGTGCAGAAACCACTAAAAAAATACATCATAAATGTATATTGGGAAGTTGCCTTTGCTTTGCCACACACTGCCCCCGGGGCTAACTAATCATCCGTGCTTGGCTTTATGCAAATAGATAGTGGCTCCCTGTTGTGTCATTAAGTTGATGTACAACAGGAAGTGGGATGTGTAGAGGAAAATACCTTCCCCCCCAATACCACTGCCTTGGCTTGGTTATACAGTATTAGAACTCTATGAAGTCTCTGTAGTCTGTATGTTTAAGATATTGGGTATAAGAGAGTTTTATGGATAAGGGGATGTCAGTACTACTGTTTGATTATGGGACCCCCTTCTTAGCACAGTGCAACCTTCTGTCTCTTCTACTGTGTCAGTCAATGGGGGGGGAGGGAATAAGTGCAAGGAAATGCTTAATATAGCACATACATTGGGTATAATGCTCACACACGCTGTAGCATATTGGTCAAAGACAGAATAAACCAGTGGTCTTTAAATCTATCCAAACAGACCTTTAGTCTGCCCCCCCCAAATACCATCTACTAGTGTGAGCCCCCCTGGGCACAGTGGGCAGTCATGCTTCTCTTGCATTTACGTGGAACCATTGCCCAGCAGTTCTGACACATCTACGATTCATGTGCCAAGTTGGGTTCTTGGGATTAACGTCTGACTGTATTTTTATGCAATTAAGTTCATCTTTAAACAAACTGTTAGTATGGTGTAATCAGCAATATTTTTGGACAATTTGCTATTTGTTTTCATTTTTTTTAGTGTTTTTTTTTTAGTTATTTAGCTTTTTGTTCAGCGGCTATCTGGTTGCTAGGGTTCAATTTGACCTAGCAACCAGACATCAGTTTAAGTGAGAATGGAATATGAATAGCAGAGGACCTGAACTGAAAGATAAGTAATACATATACAAAATACCTAGAACAATAACATTGCAGCCTCATGGAGCAGTAGTCTTTGGCTGCCAGGGTCCATCACCCCAATGGGAAATCTAGAAAGAGGCAGAAAAGAAAGGAAGATAATTTAAAAATTATCAATAATGAAGAGCAGCTAAAAAGTTTCTAACCTGGGGTGTAAGTAAAGAGGAAGCAGAGCCTGCTGGGGGGGCCCGGGAGTGTAGAAGGCCCATAGGGGCCCTAATTAATTAGCAATTTCAATATATAGTAGTAGAAAAAGTCAGTTTACCAAAATGTTGGCCCCAGTTTGAATCTTCAAATTATAACAATAGGGAGTTCTATAACAGACTAGTCAACCTAAAGGTGAAGCCCCCCTTTTATTGGGCACCATCCTGGTGGTTTCAGTGATGATCATTTAGATCTTGCCATCTTAAAGGAATAGTAACACCAAAAAATTCAAGTGTATAAAAGAAATTCCAATATAATGTACTTGTGGAGTAATGTAGATGGAAGCGCATAAAAATAAAAATAAGATATATAGTGCAGATCAATATAATAAAGGAATACCAAAAATTAATTAAGAGGGTGTATGCTTAATTAAAACACCAATGCTTAGGTAAAGTGACCCCAATACCATAGACTAATGTAGAGTCTATATCTGCTCACCAGAACAACTTATAGAGAAAGCATGTAGAATCATCCCAACCGGACATTGATAGAAGGGGGATCCAATCAAATGTAGTAGAAGTGTAAAAGCATGGAACCGAAGTATCAAATGTTAGCTCAACGCGTTTCGCGTGCTGACTGCACGCTTCCTCAGGACTGCACGCTTTTTTTTTTTTTTTTTTTTTTTTTTTGCTCCTGAGGAAGCGTGCAGTCAGCACGCGAAACGCGTTGAGCTAACATTTGATACTTCGGTTCCATGCTTTTACACTTCTACTACATTTGATTGGATCCCCCTTCTATCAATGTCCGGTTGGGATGATTCTACATGCTTTCTCTATAAGTTGTTCTGGTGAGCAGATATAGACTCTACATTAGTCTATGGTATTGGGGTCACTTTACCTAAGCATTGGTGTTTTAATTAAGCATACACCCTCTTAATTAATTTTTGGTATTCCTTTATTATATTGATCTGCACTATATATCTTATTTTTATTTTTATGCGCTTCCATCTACATTACTCCACATATACTTTGAGGCTCATCCTAAGGGGAGCTGACATCAGGAGGAAGCAGCATTGACCTTTCACTACATTGAAGATTCACATACACGGATTCCTTATCAAGAAGCGCTGGGTTCAGGAGTGTTTATTCACTCCAAAATAACCAATATAATGTACTGCTGCCCTGCACTGGTACAGCTGGGGTGTTTGCCTCAGAAACACTACTATGGTTTATATAAAGAATGCAGCTGTGTAGCCATGGGGGCAGCCATTCAAAGGAGAAAAGGTACAGGCACTTAGCAGATAACAGATAAAACACTATTGTATTCTACAGAGCTTATCCATTATCTGCTATGTAACCTGTGCCTTTTCTCCTTTTTTCCAGCTTGAATGGCTGCCCCCGTGGCTACACAGCAGCTTATTTATATAAACTATAGTAGTGTTACTGTAGCAAGCACACCAGTTTTACCAGTGCAGGGCAACACTACATTATATTTAATTTACTTTAAAACTCTTTAAATTTTTGGTGTTACTGTTCCTTTAAAGTGGACAGATCTGTCTTGCTTGGCCCTACACATGTTGTTGACCTACCCCTGACAGCATTATGGCTATTATGACTATGGGCACTGAAAGGGCAGTATGTTGGGCATAACTGGTAAAGAGATGGTGATGGTGATGGTCTTGACCAGGGATCCCCAACCTTTCTTACTCGTGAGTCACAGCCAAATGTAAAAAGACTTGGGGAGCAACACAAGCACCATAAAAGTTCATGGAGGTGCCAAATAAGGGCTGGGATTGGCTATTAGGCAGCCTCTATGCACACTATCAGCTTACAGAGTCTTTATTTGGTAGGAAATCTTGTTTTTATTCAACCAAAACTTGCCCCCAAGTCAGGAATTCAAAAATAACTCCCTGGTTTGGGGGCACTGAGAGCAACATCCAAGGGGTTGGGGAGCAACATGTTGCCCCTGAGCCACTGGTCGGGGATTAATGGTCTTAACAAAGGAACAAGTATATTTGTGAGAAACACTTCTTCCCCAAGGTGTGAGAGCTAGGGCACCTACAGTTCAGCAGTGGCTGGGTACGCCCTTGGCTGTCATCGTGGTACCAATGGGCCCAGGGTAACTAGGCAGA
This sequence comes from Xenopus tropicalis, assembly GCF_000004195.4. Taxonomy (NCBI): domain Eukaryota; kingdom Metazoa; phylum Chordata; class Amphibia; order Anura; family Pipidae; genus Xenopus; species Xenopus tropicalis. Next base: position 18,313,614 of record NC_030678.2, read on the forward strand.
AAGTGTTTTTCCTAAAGCAGGAAGGACTCGAGAACATCATTAACCTCTGCAGGTCGTTCAGGAATGGGAAGGTCAAGGGGGACACTTCCTCTCAACATTTCCAAACATCCCCGGGCGCCAAGTCACATATGTTTATGGTTCAGTGAATTCTCGGTGTGAACCTGCTTGGGAAGTCTTTTCCAGATAACCAGTGGTACTTAGTCTACGGAAAAAGGAAGCCGACTGAAGACATTTAGATGGAACTTTCCTTGGCTTCCAAAGAGCAGGGCATTCACAATGACCCTGTCATCCGCTCATTGGATGCTGATATAAATATATATATATAACTTTTGTTATATATATATAGTAGGTTTAAATGGTGGATGGGATTTGACTGGTTGTTCACTTTGAGAAAGGCTGCGGAGGCAGCCGAAACGTCAGTTGTATGCTGTGGAAATAAATCATCGTTTTTTCCTTCAACTAAGACCTGTGAGTGCGATATCTTTTCTGTGCAATATATATAACTTTTAGTATGTAATAGAATGGCCAATTCTAAGCAACTTTTCAATTAGTCTTTATTATTTACAGTTTTTTTTAATTATTTGCCTCCTTCTTCCCTCTTTCCAGCTTTTAAATGGGGGTCAGCATGAAAAAATTATGGCTCTGCAAGGCCACAATTTTATTATTATTACTTTTTATACCTTATTTTTCAACTAAGGTCCTCTCCTGTTCATATACCAGTCTCTCATTCAAACCACTCCCTGGTTGCTAAGGTAATATGGTTCCTAGCAACCAGATAGCTCCAAACTGGAGAGTGAAATAACTAAAAAAACTACAAATAATAACAAAAATGATTAGAACAATTCTGGTAAACTCCCAATGCATATGTATTACTACCTATCCAGGGGGACCTTGGAAGGACCCACATAACCCCCAGCACCAATAGCAATAGCGGGTCCAGAATCAGTATGTTCTGCATGCCTGCGTATGATATGTACTAATAATTATCAGTACAGGTATAAGATCCGTTATCCGGAAACCCGTTATCCAGAAAGTTCCAAATTACGGGAAGGCCATCTCCCATAGACTCCATTATAAGCAAATAATTCTAATTTTTAAAGACGATTCCCTTTTTCTCTGTAATAATAAAACAGTACCTGTACTTGATCCCAACTAAGATATAATTACCCCTTATTGGGGGCAGAACAGCCCTATTGGGTTTATTTAATGGTTAAATGATTCCCTTTTCTCTGTAATAATAAAACAGTACCTGTACTTGATCCCAACTAAGATATAATTACCCCTTATTGGGGGCAGAACAGCCCTATTGGGTTTATTTAATGGTTAAATGATTCCCTTTTCTCTGTAATAATAAAACAGTACCTGTACTTAATCCCAACTAAGATATAATTACCCCTTATTGGGGGCAGAACAGCCCTATTGGGTTTATTTAATGGTTAAATGATTCCCTTTTCTCTGTAATAATAAAACAGTACCTGTACTTGATCCCAACTAAGATATAATTACCCCTTATTGGGGGCAGAACAGCCCTATTGGGTTTATTAATGTTTAAATAATCTTTTTGGGTATGGAGATCCAAATTACGGAAAGATCCCTTATCCAGAAACCCCCAGGTCCCGAGCATTCTAGATAATGGGTCCCTTACCTGTATTGGGATTTTTTTGTAAATAAACCTCTAATACCAATGCACTATTAAGGTTAAATAATAAGCATTGATGATGATGATGATAAGAGTTACTGTATAAGTTGCCCCTGGGCAATGCACACTGGGCTAATATTTATTTATGAATGTTAATGTCTTGGCCATATTAAATCTCCTTGGTTATAGCCCAAATAAAACATCCGATTTCTTAATTAAACATACCTTGTAGTGACAGGGACATATCTTGCAGGGTAACCATCTGTAACAAAGGAATGTGTGCCACGGTGATTTAATATGAGCTGAGAGTAGCGGTGATAAATACAGTTTTATAACCCCGAAACCTATTTGCAAGGAACCTTTCTATTGGCATTAATTGTAACCTTACCTAGGGCAGAGAGTAATTTAGAGGCATCGGCTTAGCCAGGCTGTGATACTACATCAAAGGTTGTCATAGCAGATTCAATAACAATCAAAGCCAAGCCTCTTAAATAACCTGCCTTCCAGCGGCTGGCGAGCAGCAAAATATTAAATTACTAATAAATGAAAAATAAAAATAATAAATTGGTGGGCAGTTCAACTTAAAATATAAAACCTACCTGGAATGGGGATTCACTGCCAAAGCCAAAAAGGCTCTTGTGTATAGGAAAGGATTAAGCATCTCGACGCACAGCTGACACTCATGGCTCTAATACAGGGTTTATAGAAAGAGCATTTTGTACTTTACTAACCCATAGCAACCAACCATTTATTTACTTTTATTGTGTAACGTGCAACTCACTGCTGATTGGTTGCTGGGGGCTACTGGAATGGTGCAAATTTACCCAGTGTTAATAAATGAGTCCTTTACTCACACAGTTAAAGGCATTTGCAGGTGGGGAAAACAGAGAAATGTATGGCAGAGAAATTAGCCCCTCTAGCAATGATATTCAATGTAAGAAATGGGGGGTTCATGTGAACATTGGGCAGAGGGATCATTGCTAGATATTTTCATTCCTATCCATACTGCAGTCCTCCAGCTCCTGTGAAACTACAACTCCCTGTACCCCACCAATAGCTGCACAGGACATGTCTATTTTTATATGCTTTTCATCCCTAGTTTGTGCCATGACTGGGCATTACACCCGCCTGTTATTGCCCCTACAGGCTACCGCTGGTTCCCAGTATAACCCAACTGGATGCTTTCATTAAGTCATGGGGCTAATGGCAGTGGAAATCCTATCAACCATATGGCCAATCAGCACTGCTGATAGCAATGAATGATGACATTCTCTAAATAAAGAGGATTTGTATTTAATATGTAACCTACAATCCATCCATATATGTAAAAGGGTCCAATATCATGTAAAAGGGTCCAATATCTATCAGGTCATCCAGAACATCCCACAACTGAGATACTGAGAGCTGTGGTATCTGGAGGACCTCATGTTGGACTTCAACTTGTCTATACTCTTTCCATAGACAGCAGAGGTAAACCCTCTTTAGGACCATTACTGGGCCCCCACAGCTGAGATGCTGGGAGCTGTAGTATCAGGAGCACATCATGTTGGACTTCTATAATCTCTCCATAGACAACAGACATAGCTGTCTTTATAACTATTACTGGGCTCCCCATAGCTGAGATGCTGACAGTTGTAACATCTGGAGGACCTCATATTAGACTTCAACTTGTCTATAATCTCTCCATAGACAGCTGCGATAAGCTCTTTTTATGACCATTACTTGGCCCCCCACAGCCGAGATGCTGAGAGCTGTAGCATCTGGAGAACTTCATGTTTGACTTCAACTTGTCTATAATCTTACCATAGACAGCAGACATAATCTCTCTTTATGACCATTACTTCACCCTCCATAGCTGAGATGTTGGAAGCTGTAGCATCAGGAGGACCTCATGTTTGACTTCAGCTTGTCTATAATCTCTCCATAGACAGCAGACTTAATCTCTCCTTATGACCATTTCTCCACCCCCCATAGCTGAGATGCTGGAAGCTGTAGCATCTGGAGAACTTCATGTTTGACTTCAACGTGTCTATAATCTCTCCATAGACAGCAGACATAATCTCTCTTTATGAACATTACTGGGCCCCCCATAGCTGAGATGCTGAGAGCTGTAGCATCTGGAGGATTTCATCATGGACTTCAACTAGACACAGGCTCTCCATTATTGGGTTTTTATCCTTATAACTAGGTGCAACTTCTATCCCCTGCCCATAACTGTAAAAGGTTAAGCAAATGAAAGATACACTTCTAAGTAGGATTCATTTGGCTGCCAGTGTTGTTTTAGACTAAAATAGAGAAAATGCCACAGTAGTTCTCCCATAAGATACACACTAACCATTTGTTCCTTCCCTCGCACAAACGCCAACACCGTTACCGTAGCTGTGCCTTCACTAGCGCTTCCTTGGGATGAGTAGGTGCCAAAATAAATATGTTTTTCTAAAGAGAACAGTGTGTTTGTTGTTTTAGCTTTGCCTTCATAAGCTCCCGTTTGTGTCTCTGGCACAAATATCTAATCCCAGCGGATATAATTAGAAAGAGGAGGCTTTCTATAAACCCTGGGTATTCCATATTGGGCTGCAATAGTGACGAGCATGTTTGGGAGTGTGGCCCATGAATCTGCTTGTGCTGGTATTCCTGTAACTTGCTGTGCATTATGGGAATAGTAGTTTAATGGCAGCAGGCTGCTTCCAGCTGATAAAGGACCTGTCAGTTCTCGGTATTTTATCTTTATGGCTCTGTAGAGACAATGTGCGTGGCCCTGTGTATTGAATGGCAGCATTTTCCATATCTTGCCTGTCAGTAGCTGGAAACCAGCTGCACATTGGGGAAGTGAAGGATCAGTTTGGGCCATTGTTTGCGTCATTCAGAAATGTTCCGACTCCCAGTGTTGTTCTTGGTGCATCTCGCCCATGAATTTTTCTTCTCTCCTTATCTGGCCGGTTGTGACAAAAACACATACCTGTATCTGCACGTATCTAGCCAGCCCATGGTCATAATACACAATATTGTATGGTGGATTTGTATAAATGCTACTTAATGATGTCGCCGGCTATCATTGTTACTTAGTGATGTCACTTGTCACATGACTCATTCAAACTTGTGCATTATGAACATTAAAGGGGGCATTTACTATGTGCAAGGCAAGGAGCAAGGTGCAAAATGATGCAATGGTATTTTACTCTTTGCTCCCTGCCTTGCATATAGATGAATGGCCGCAGGTCTCCATGTATTCATGTGGGGCGGGCTGGGGGGTGGGGGCAAGCTTACTCCTCTGTCCTGAGCGGGGTGCAGGCCACAATGGGGCCCTATACTTACCACCTGGCCTTTGTATACTGAAGCCAGACCCCATAGATAAGGGCTCTCTGCATGAGCCCTAGGGGGTGCTCTTTAGCGGCCTTTAGTGCTTATGGACTGTCTGGGGTCTTTGTGAATGACCTTTTTATGTGTGCCATGTTGTATAATATGATATTAGGAGCTACCTGGGAGTTCCACGACCTGTATAAAAGCACTCGTCCTGCACAGTTGTACTTTTATACGATCATGGAAATCAGACGTGACTTCTAATATATTTTTACAGCAGGCAATGATTCTGCTATGCTGTACATGTATTTCAGCAATGATTTTTAAATAATATAGCATAACTATAGTATCGACTGCGTGCATCATGGCCGGGCCAGGGATATAAAACAGAGAAACATGGATGATAAAGGGCCTCAGTCAGAAGGGTTAAATGATGTCAAAAAAGATACATATAATCTGCAACCCATCTAGCAGTTCATATCCTACAACTTCCAGACTCTCTATATGCTTGGGGTTTTTGGTTGGGCCGCCCCGATGTACAGTAAGTACTAGAACCAGCTAACACTTGTGAGCATTTGAGATGGTGCAGTTACCTCCATTTCTCTCAGAGTAAAGTGGTTTATTTGTAGAATCTCCTACTAGTTGCATGGAATTCTGAGGCACGTCCATGTGACTCCATAGAGGTTAATGGAGAGCCATAGTTGATCGCCTACTAGTTGCATGGAATTCAGACGTACTTCCGAAGTCCACGTAACTCCATAGAGATGAATGGGAGAGCCGTAGTTACCCAGAACTGCAGCAATTCCTGATTCTCATAGCATGGGATGGGGCCTCCCAACCAGATGGAGTCAATGAATGAATTGGGATGAAATACTGCACTGTCAGTGAGGCTGAATGGGGAATGGATCTTTTAGTTGCCACGGGTGAGGCTTGATTAAATATCAATAACATGTTAATGGTTCCCTGTGAGAGCCCTTTGCCTGCGGACCCTTGGGGCCAGCTCAGGACAGAGCTCATTATAAGAGACATATGGAAACCATATTAGCAAGCTAGAGGTGTCAAAGGGGAATCCCCATGGGGCAAATTAAAATGTGTGGTAAACATCTAACAAAACAAATGGGCTTCCTTGAAAATTCCGCATATGTAGATTTCATCTGCCTTTTCTCTTATAAAGCAAATGTGCAGCTCTGAATTGTACCCCGGTGGGTGTCCTCGCTGGTGAGACCCTTATGTTCCAGTCCTGACATAATATGGGATTTTGTACGTTTCCTTCACACCTCCCTGCATTTCTCACACTCTGCTGCCTGTTTTGTGAATGTCAAAAATGTACAAATACATGGAGACTTCTACAATGATCCATGAACAGTGTCGGCCTGGGCCATGCAGGTACCACTGGGACTGCAACCCCAGGGGCCCCCGCCATGGCTCCATATCCCTCCAGGAGCCGTCCCTGCTTATCTTTGGTGCTTCGGGGGAGGGAGATCAGCCTACGGGCATTGGGTCTGGGTCGGTGGAGCCCACCAGCTTTTTTCCCAGTGCCCCACCATTTGTATAATAGGGATGGTACTGAGTTTCAGGTTACACTTGTTTCCTAGGGTTCCAACACAGCATGACACACCAGGAAAACACTAAAACCAGGCAGACACATAGGCAAATAATCTGCCTAGCAGCCAGGAATCTATGTTTCCACCATACTTGTGTGGATTACTAGTTGGTCACCGGTTATGAGTTACATACAACAGGCAATAAAAGTTGTGATCAGTCTGGCAACCATTAATCAGGAGGCAATTAAAGCTAGCCTATGCATTGGGAGCCAAACATGGGTCCAGATGCTGTTCTAGGTCACTTAATTGCAGTAAATGTTCTCATACAATACAAATCAAGGAGGAGGAAGTGCATCAAGCCATTTGTGGGTCGAGAAGCTGATGCCCTGGTATAGTTTGGGTCCCCTGATAAGAACCACACAAGTTGCTGATGACTCCAACACCGTCTTGTTTGACCAAAAGTTTTTCTTGCATCCTTGTGACAACAGCTGAACTGGGCTTTATTGAGAATGAACACAGAACTGCATCCCATCTTAAGTTCTGCAGATTTTTTTATACAGTCATTTTCAATTAACCTTGGTTCATATAACAGAAATGTGCAATAATTAAAAGCCTTTTTCTTTTTAATACTGCTGCAATAAAACCCCAAATAGCTGGCGTTGTTGAGTTGCAGCCTGGCTGTATTATTTGGTTACAGAACAATTACATTACCCTTCTCACTACCCTCTGCCGTTGTGGGACATTAACCCAGTTTATAGGAGCGATATTGGGCACTCTGATTATAAAGCTGATTTAATGAATATGTTTTACCATGTAGTTTATTAATGGGTGATGTTTTACATCGGTACAATTCAGTGGCGGCCTTTTTATCCAGTTTGCTGAAGACGACTTGACTATTAGCGCCAATAATTACATTTGTAATTGACTACAGTAAAGAGTTATAACAGTTTCATTCTGCAGGTTGGGGCTTATGGAAAACAAAATCTTATCTGTAGCTCTTCTGGCTCTAATAGAAGAGTAAAAGTTGGATTTTACATAAAGGAAAATTGACTTTACATAAAATAAAGAAGCAGAACACTTTAGTCATCATATAGGGGCAGATTTATGAAAATGTGAGATTAAAGCTCACCACAGAAATATTCACCCACTTTCTATTAATTCCTATTGGATTTCAAGAAGAGTATTTAACAGTGGGGGAAAGTTACCATTTACCATTTGATAAATACACTTCTCAAAAATCCCAAAAGAATGAATAGAAAGTGGGTGAATATTTCTGTGGTGAGCTCTAATCTCACATTTTGATAAATCTTACCCATAGTCATAGAGAATGGGGAAATGTATATCCATACTTGGGGCAACATTGGCTGCCAGCTTGGCCATTCCAGAACAAGTGCACAGATTACTGACACGTGTATAAACATGTACTACCCAAACAAGCCCTGGCCAGACATCTCTCAGGCACGTTTTAAAATATTGTTGGCTGAGGACGCACAATATGTCATTAATGGGCCAATCCAATGGATCTGTATAGGCTTCTGTTCTGATCTGAGGGCCAAATAGATTTAGCAGCATTGCAAAATCAGGAAAATATCTGCTCCTCAAACTTCTGAGTAGACCATTTCTCTCGCCCTCACTCAGCCCACCAAGAAAAGGCACAAATATATCCAGTTAACTGGTGTAGACTGAGTGGGTTTTGGGCTATAGGGAAATAGAAGTTAAGGAGGCCAATGATGAAAAGCAGAAAGGGTTGGTACACTCATGGCTCCTCCTGGATTCAGTAACACTCATACACTGCATTAAAAAGAAAGTGATATGGAGTCTGACTGGACCAGGAAGGTTAGACACTGGGTTCTTTTTCTGTTTTTCTTGCTGCTTACAAGCCTCATTCTCCATATACAAACATATGCCACACTGACCATCACACCTTCACTTTACAAAAACAGACTTCAGTTGGCACAAACCAAGGAAGTTTTAGATCGGAACAAGAAATAGAAGTATCATTGCTTTGTCCATAACATAGTGCGGCTATAATTATCCATAATAAGTTACATCTGGCTCTTGTGACTAATGAGGTCCAATTATATTTAGCCAGCAGCAACAAGCAACACGTCTAGATGGTAGAGTCTAATAAGCAGGGCCCTCGGCAGTTCTTTTTTTCCTTTTTGTAGTGCTTTTATTTTGCCCAGTATTTTTTCTGGGCAGCAATGATGCTTTAAAATAAAATGTCCCTAAAATAAGCTAAAGAATGTGCAGGAATGTAAGGCTTACTAATACACACTGAGGGTCATTTACTAAGGGGAAAAATCAGGGAAATTCTGCCATATGTTTTGCACCTTGCACCCTGCCCATCACATAGGTGTTCCCCTATTCATATAGAGCGAATATAGTGTATTCCATTGAGATACGGGCAGTTGAATGTGGCTGGTAATGGAATGCTCCAGCATAGTTTTGCTATGTACACAGGGATACCATAAGACTTTGCCAGCCTTTTCTACATTCCCACTCCACCCCCTGCTAGCATCAGGAACACGCTAATATCCATAAGTGTTTGTTCCATAATACAGTGTGACCTTTCACTGCCACAAGGTTATAGGAACTGTCCTGGACAAAAGCCTGGGGCCACCACCAGAACAGTTACATAAATGCGCCATGTCCAACGTGCAGGCTTGTTTATTAAAGAAATGTTCTGTGCCCATTCTCGGATCCAGTTCTTTTCCTATGTTTTTGTAAATGAACCCAAGGGGTCAGAACTGCAATTGTGTTTTGTTTATCCTTGAAACTGTACCAGGGAGCCAATGTCCGTGTATTATGTTAGGCAGCTTGCAGTTGCACCTGGTTCCTCTGACGTCTGCTCGCCATGCTCATCGCTACGGTTCAGTTCTTTGTCTGTCATCAGGACTGTAGAGTCCATGGTTCTACAACTTGCTGACTAAATCTTGTGTTTGTGATTTTTTTTTTTAGACTTTTGCCTGGCCTATTGTGAAGCTGACTGCAAGTCGTACTGCTGCGATGGAACGCCGCCATATTGCTGCTCATACTATGCCTACATTGGCAATGTCCTCTCGTAAGTACAATCTGCTCTCTAATTAGACACAATATTAAATCATATAGAAATATAAAGAATCCATAACTTGCCCAAAGACATGAGTAAATCAACACTTGCATTTTTCTTTTCTAAGAAGAATAAAGTCCACTCACTGTAGAGGAGCATGAAGTTGGCTGCCTTAGGGGGACTTTTGGGGCCCAGAATGAAGGCCAGTTGGGGACATATTTGGGTAGAAAGCCCATCTGCTCTCCTTGATATTTTGGAATTGCAGCTTGAAGGTCCATGAGAACAATATCTTGAATGAAACCTAAGACAGTAGGCAAGTTGGGCATATATTTAGGTAGAATGCCTATCTGCTCTCCTTGATACCACTGGAACTCCAGCATGAAGGTCCATTACAGCAGTGTTTGGAGTGAACACTCAATCTGCTTTCCTAAATATTCTTGAAACTATGAGCTGAGGGTCTGGTCCTCCAAGGGGATTTGAACCAAAAAAGTCTGATAACCCATTGAAAGTAGAATAAAGGGATTAGAGGAAATGAACCAGGAGATGTAGAACAAATGAGTGAGGGTGGGGGGTTTATACATGTATTTTCATCTTATGAATATACAGGTATCGGACCCCTTAAGCGAAAACCCATTATCCAGAAAGTTCCGAATTACGGAAAGGCCATCTCCCATAAAATGGTTTCTTTTTTCTCTCTAATAATAAAACAGTACCTTGTACTTGATCCCAACTAAGATATAATTACCCCTTATTGGGGCAGAACAGCCCTATTGGGTTTATTTAATGGTTAAATGATTCCCTTTTCTCTGTAATAATAAAACAGTACCTGTACTTGATCCCAACTAAGATATAATTACCCCTTATTGGGGGCAGAACAGCCCTATTGGGTTTATTTCATGGTTAAATGATTTTATTAGCAGACTTAAGGTAGGAGATCTGAATTATGAAAAGACCCCTTATCCGGGAAACCCCCGCTCCAGAGCATTCTGGATAAGGGGTCCCATACCTGTACATTGTGCATGAGTGTATATACAAAATACAGTGCAAAGCAAATGTAAAGCCAATTCCGTTGCGGCTCATTTGTAATGCTAATAGAAACCCCCTGTCTTTATACAGCATTTCAGTGCTGGGATCACAGGGTACAGACCAAGCCTGCCCTCAGCCTTAACGTATTTGCATTTTCCGTTCTTGGTGTGTATTTGTGACATTTCGGACACAGTCCGCGCTACTGCACGTAATTCCCCATCCGACAGGCGCTCATTAATTTGTTAATATTAATTCTCCACAGATGACACCTGGGGCATGAGACTTGCTATTGGTTAATAATGCAAAAGCCCCCATAACCTCATTTACTCATTAAAAGAGCAATATTATGACTTTTTTACCATTTTCTGGGCCTGATTCACTAAAGTGCGATTTAACGTGCGCTATTTATAGTGTGCGTTAAAAATTTTACCACGTCTTAATTTTGGCGATTTTTCGCACGATTCACTATAAGCATACTCGCGCTTTTTTACGCGCGATATTGCATGCGTTATTTAACTCGCGAAGACTATTTCAATGCGGTATTTGCTGGTACATGTGCTAAATTACGCCCGCGAATAGTCACCGCATATGAATAGTAGCTTAGAAATAGTTATAAAAATTGTCGCCGCATATAAATGGTGTATATAAATATTAGCCACATATAAATGGTAGCATATAAATGGTAGCATATAAATAGTAGATGCTTATAAATAGTAGCCACTAGTGATGAGCAAATGTGTTCTGGTTATCTTTAGTGAAAAATTAGCAAATCTTTCGAAAGATCCACGAAACGGCAAAAAAATTGTTGCTGTGACTATTATTTTTTGACGCTTGTATAAATTTTTGTATGTGCGGTGAATTTTTGCGTGGCAAATTTTTTCAGGCGTTTTGCCATTGGCGGATTGTTTTGCGAAACGCATGAAAAAATCCGCCGCAAAAAAATTCAACGCACGTCCAAAAATTCGCTGCGAATCCATGCCTGGTGAAATATTTCATCACTTGTAGCCAAATATAAATAGTCGCGCAAATGAACGCACGCCATGTTAGCCATACACGCCAATACTTGCAGAAAATTACTGTATTAAAAATGACCATTTCGCTGCAAACTGGCGGCTGCGTCACTCTAGGGGAAACACATACTTGAATAAATAAAACTGTAAGTCCATATTTTATTGCAAAAAATCATTTACTGTACTTTTGTATAATTTTTCGCCTGCCTGTAGTAGGTGTTAATTTTCGCATAGCCGAATGCAATATTTAGCGCGCAAAAGTTATAGTGAATCATGCGATCATATTCTTTTCAGCACGGAAATGAACGTATGCGGTAAAACTAGCGCGAGAAATACTGCATGCGAAAATGCGACTTATCGCATGCGGTAATGCTGTAGTGAATCGCGCGCTAATTGTCGCGTCTTTTTTACCGCAAAAAAGCGTGCGATAAACTTTAGTGAATCAGGCCCTCTGTGTTTTATACACAAATCAAGTAGCATAGGATTGTATTTTTTATTTTTTTTGCACTTGGGTTATTTACATGTGTATGTGAGGGGGGCGGGTCTGAAGTGCTCTGATGAGAAAAGCTTAGGCAAAAAGCTCTATGATACAGTGCCCTCCAGTGGCCAAAGAAAAGCTCTAGAAAGCATGTCCATATTGAGGGAAACTTATCTTTGGGTTCAAATCCGCTGATATTCTGATTTAACTTTCTGATAACAGTATTAACCCCTTCCCCCACCCTCATATGTTTAGGGGCCCATGTGCGGAGCAATGGTCATCCAGTTCTGTGGATGTTGGATGACCTTGTCATTGACCGTAATAATATCCAGCTTATTGGAGGATGCTGGGAGTTGTGTTTCAGCAACAGCTGGGGTTATTACTGACTTTAGACGAAGAACAAACAATGAAATAGAACGACTTAGATATGAGCCGAGCCCTGCACCCACTGGGATAGAACTAAGGGTCAGAGGGTTAGATAAAACCACAACTGTATTCCCAGCTGCCGCCATGTTTGTGTAAAACCAGAGGTCCCATTGGAGGCAGCTTGGAACACAGTGGATTTATGGATATATAGCTGTGATTCTCGCCCTGCTCCCTTTCATAACAATGGGATCCTAGAGAGCTGTAACCATAAAACTGGGGAGTGATGTTTTAGCAGCTGTTGTTTTACTGTCGAGTTCATTAGCTTCTCCATTAGCTTTTTCCATGAATGTCAGCGAAGGGGTTGCACCCTAATTACTGCCAGAGGTGGCAATGGGGAAATTCTGCATATTTCAGTCCATTTTGAATAATGAGATTAAACAGAGTTGTATTGTACAGTGGAAATGTACACAAGAAATTCATGTTTTGATGCATGAAGGCTTGATGGTAATTTCACTGGGGGATGAAATCTGGCACATTAACGCTCATCCTAATAGAAAAGTGTTTCTACTTTTATAGAAATATTGTGTGAAATATTAGAAATTACACTGCTGATTCTCTGCAGCCTTTGGTGGAGTTTCCCTTTAACACAGCCCATAATATACCTTATATAAGGAGAATAGACAGAGGAAGTCTTGCTCACCTTTTGTGCCTTTATGTCTGCTGTGCTGGCTATTATACCGCATCATTACTGGTAAATAGATACTGTCAGGACATGCCAGGAATAACTGGGCTGCTTCTACTTAATGCCGCTGAGTGATACATTGGCATGTGATAACAGATATCAGTCTGGGGCAGTTTCATGCTGCTGCCGCCCTTAGGGGTGAGTGAAGCACTTAGTGACCAGAGCCCCAGAAAGGCTGCAGATTGATTTACGATGCCAACAAGTACTGTACATATGGGTGTCGGAGTGTTGAGCCCCTGACTGGCATAACCAATGGCACTGTGGGCACTGGGCATAAGAGAGAAACTCTCTAACCTAAAGCTGCATCAGAACCATGCTGGGCAATAGTCCAGCCTAAACTGACTCTGATGCTGAGCCTACTCCTGGGGATCATTATAATATTGGGGTCTAATGACCAGAGATACAATGCCCTGTGTTTATTTCTTAGTCTCCTACTCAGTTGTGCAAGCTTGCATTTATCTATTGGGACTATAATCTGTTGTGTTCTTGGCCCAGTTTCAGAACGGTGCCAGTGTTCTATAGAGAGGAGGCATTTTATCTGCATTCATTGCATTGTCTAATTTAATATTTGTGACTATAGAGAAGTTTTTACTGTTCCTAGATATTCATTTAGTTGTTTATAAACCTATTAGGAATATCCAACTCCATCTTCATCTCATCTGTTTACATTATATAATTTACTGTTACCTCCAAATTATAATTATTTATTTTCCAGGTCATTAACAAAGAAATTTTTAAATCCTTTGCTCTGCCATTTACAGCTTTAGCCCAAGAATGTGTCCCCATGTTTCTTCTTTTTCAACTCTAGATAGGGTTGCCACCTTTTCTGGAAAAAATACCAACTTTCCTATATTTTTGCCCCTTTTTTCCTATTAAAAAGATTGGAATCAAACATCATGTTTTAGAATGCCAGCCTGGTGGCACCCAACCTCTAGACCATGATTGGCAGCTTGTTCCTCTATGAACTTCCAGAACTTCTATCACTGGATAGCTGAGAGTTGTAGTCCAGCAGCTTCTGGGAGGCTAGAGGTTGCCCAAGGCCAACACCATATTCTGTTCCTTTTTTTTAAGGGATCTTTTATGGCAGTGGGCTTCAGACTTTTGGACTAATGGCCTCCAACATTTGAATCCCAGTGTAAAGCCTAGCATCGAGTCAGGTACCTACGGAATACCTCCAAAGCGGAGGGTTTTTGGCAGAAATTTGAAGTCCCCCATTCCTTGACTGTGTGGTTCATCCACAGGTACCCAGCCTATGTACCCGGCTAAAGTACAATTGTGATTCCTCCCACCCACTCCCAACAATAAAGATATTCTTGCCCCTTACCCAGTTGATCTGCCTCTGGAGTAACATCACTTCCGGTCCACAGTGACATTGCTTCTGGTTTCACGGGTCCCTGGGCTGGAAGGCAAGGTAACCCACTGTGGTAGGGTCGGGTAGCAGGTCTGGGTAAGGAGCATAGTGGGTTAGTGGGTGCAGGTCAGATTGTGGGTCACTGGGTCCAGGTCGGGCACAGGTCTGCCTGACTGAAACTGTGCAGAAATCTATCACAGTGTAAATATAGGAAACTCTGTTCAGTCATTTACCTACAGTTCCAAAATTATAGGCCTTCAGGAGAGTATATAAACATTCCCCCCAAAATGTAAACCCTGTAATAAATGTAAAATTGTTCAGATTCTTCTTCTGAGCACTTTCACAATCTTCAGAGCGATTTTAGCAGTTTTTACACTGCTAATACAATGAATATGAAATCAAAGCGCCACCTGCTGTTCACTTCAGCCAACCAGACCCAGCAGCGTAAAAATAAGTGAGAAGAGAAAAGCCTTGGTTTGTTGCTCTGCTTAGAACTGACCAGAGAAATGTCAAAAGACTCTTCCCTGATCACTATTTCTCTGAGTCTCAGTTGGCTGAAATTAACATCAGGGGGTGCTGTTGATTTAGATTGAAAGCAAACACTTTCTACATGGCTGCCAACTAGGGTTGCCACCGGGCAGTGCTCAGAGGGGCTGGGCCATAACCTAATTGGGGGCATGAAAAGAGGACGGGTGATGTAAAAAGGGGCGGGGCTACAACAGCGCACTTGTGGGTTGAACAAGAGGAGATTGAGGAAAGGGTAGGATTAGGGTGGGATGAACTTAGGTGGGCAGGCCAGGGGCTAAATGTAACTACATTGCTGGTAAACTTGTAATCCCAGCCTTAGCGGGTGTTTTACCGGCTAGGGTGGCGACCCTACTGCCAACTCACACTTGTCCAAACCTCCATCCTAAATTCTTGTAACTCCTTGAGAACATTTGAGCCTCCTTCATTACCAATTTCATTTCCATAAACTGACAGTCTATGGGCCTAGATACTATTTTCTGCCATGGACGATGCTTTTGAGTATTGCTGTGAATTAAGGGGAACCCTGACCAAATGTTGGGCCACAATCGGGGTACTGAAGCCAAGAAGTCAGAAAACCATATTATTATTTAGTATAACAGTAAGTAACATGGGAGCCGGTGTGAGACTCGTTGAGCCTGTAAAGTTGAGAAGTAATTAAGGAACTAAATCTCCAGCCTGGGATCTTTGCATTTATATTGCTGTCTCAGCTTCTATTATTGACTGCGGATTTATGAGTTTGTTATTTCGCTTGTGTTCTCGCACCTTTCATTTCCTCCGCTTTTGCTTCATTGAACGGGAGGGGGCGGGCACTGGCCAATATAGATTTAAACAAAAAAAGAAATTAATTACATCAATCATTAAAAAAAAAAGACACAATGCAACATAAAGTTACTCAGGCTGACCAACTGCAGTCATAGCCACTCTCATTATAATAATGTAGTAACACCAATGAACACCAAGATGAATTTGCTCATCCAGGGGGTGCACTGACAGCCTTGAAAGATAATAATACCACTCTGCAAAAATTCAAATATAGGGTAATTCCCCAGCTAGCCCAGGATGTGCTGTAGCTGTCCCCTAGGTCCTATGGCCTAGAAGATGGATGTGTTCCCTCAGGCCCAGGGGTAGTTTAAGTTGCCTCTGCCCTTAGTGTCTTTGGACAGGAAAGGATTTGCTAGCGAGTCTGGAGCATAAGGCCCCAATAATAAGCTTCTCTAAGTCAAACCCATTAGAGAAGTTGGGGAAAGGGACCCTATGACTGAGGCGTATACAGTAAATAGTTATATGTCATAGTTACATTGGGTTAAAAAAAGACCATCACGTCCATCAAGTTCAACCCTTCCAAATAAACCCAGCACACATGTAGGAGCTGTGAGCTATATAGGATACATAGAGAACCATCAGCTTCACGTAGGAGAAGTCATTTTGGGACAGTTTCTTCTGGGGGGTTATCCTGCCTAAAGTGAAGGGACACTCAGTCGAATGGGTTCCAGGCTACGTTTAAATCTCTGACCACTAGAAGGATACCCCACTAGCACTCATTGATTATTGCCTCCCCATGTAGTTAAAAGCAGTACCTGCTGCTACCTCTTAATAAACCCATTTGATGTTCAAGAATCACTGGAGCTGGGGAAAAAGGCAATACAGCCAATAAAGGGTTACTTACAGTCTAGGGGTTGGGTTGCCACGTTTCTAAAAATATTTTTATGGGCAAATGAGGGGAAATCAGAGGGTGATGTAAAAGGGGCGGTGGTGATGCACGGGCTGAGGGAGGATGAGTTTAAAGAGATCAGGGCAGGAAAAAGGTAAAATTGTAGCAGATCAGGGGTGACAAAGGAGACTAAGGGTATTACAAATTTACCAGAAACTACGTTGGCTCATACTACTACATACATACTACTAGGTCAATAAAATACCGGCCGGATGGTGACCCTATCTAGGGGACAAACCAGGGTATGCCCCATGTGCCCCCCACCCCCAGCCAAACCCAGCCGGTACTATATTCAGAGGAGGGCACAGCTCTTTGCACTCCATTATTTAAAACCCATAGGGCAAAGGGCAAAAAAACAGAGCTTTTTGCCGCAATCTCTCTATTCCTAATTCTATAGAAAAAAAGACATAAATGGGATATTAAAGTAAGTATTTTTCCAAGCAGTTTGAGGGCGTTTGATACCAGCAGAACATGTAGCGCCAATACTCCCTCTTTCCACTTAGGAGCAGTTGCACTAAACAGACCACACAGTGTGACTTCACAACGGCTCATTCCTATTAAAGAGTCCTGATTATGCCTTAATTATACGGGAACATCTCCGCCAAACAAATTTTTTCACCCTTACATTACAAGGAGGGTGGTTCTGTATACCCAAAAGAAACATTTTCTCCTTTTATTCTCATTCCCTTTGAATAAAGCCATTGTGAGATGTGAAGTGTGAATGGTTTGTTATTTTATTGGCATATTGTCTGGGCCTGCACGATTACTGTACAGCGAGTCGTGTTTGTTCCAAATGTAAAGAGACCTGGGCACAATCACACACACGGCTGAGAATAATGGGCAGATTGGCCATAGTTCCGTAGATGACTACTAAAGTTTAGCTTGATCCTCCCCTTAGCGAGCTCCATGCGTAGTCCTAAGTATCCTGTAGTGCAATTATATTACTTGGGTACGACCCAATCATCTCTTTGGCATGGAGCTCCATCTTTATTAAACCCAAAATAGAGATGAAAAACTTTGAATAAAAAAGTAAATTGAATATTTGTAGGAGTTTCTCCACTGTATAGGGAGCCATTGTCCCATCTCTGCGCTTCAGATATCCGGTTAGGAAAGGGCATCATTACCACATTTCTCCTACCAACCCCAATTACTGTATATTATAAGCAGTAAACTAAAGCTGGCCATATACGCACCGATAATATCGTACTAAACCTCGCTTCGTACGATATTCGTATGGCAAGTCTGTGAGTCGACCGATAACGCAGGAGGCTGCTGATATCGGTCGACTAACTGATTGGGCCAGTTAAAAGATTTTGATCGGGCGCCATAGAAGGCGCCTGAGCAAAATCTGCCGTCAGGGCTGAATTGGCAGAAGGAGGTAGAAATCTTATTGTTTCTACCTCCTTATCTGCCGTTTCAGTCCTGAACGGTTAGTGGCAGATTGTACGATCCTTGAAAGATCTAAAATCGCCACGTGTGTGGCCACCTTAAGACTTATAATAAAATGCAAGGGATTTGTAATGTCTCTTTTGTTGGAACAATTCAAAATCAGACTCAAAAATAGATGTCATTGAAAGTGGGTGAATTTCTGTGCCAGAAATGCTGGGTGCCAAAGTCACCCCTACATGATTCTCACCAGTCTTTACGGGTATAGTTTGGGCCCTAGACATTGCGAAGGTCCCTCCTCAGAGTGGGAGAAGCAGGCAGGTTGCACACAGACACACAGACAACGTGGGTGGCGGAGATTCGTGAAGGCAAACAGCGTATTTGTTTAATGAGCTTCTTTGTGGCTTTTGAACTTCAAATTTCTATAATCTGCCATTATCCAGCCTGAAATGTAGCATGCTGTCTGATTGCCTAGAATAAAGGATAACCTGAGGCTGCATGTTATTGTCAATATTTATGTCTTCAGGCGCTTTCTTGATCATCTCCAAGTCTGCCGTTCCAGCCATTGCAGGGCTGCCGCAGTAAGTAAACTAAAGGTCCCCATACACGTTGGAATTCGCAAGATCGCCAAGCGAGCGAATCTTCACCCGATATCCCCACCTACGGGTCTGGCCCTGGGGCCAAACGATTGAATTATATTGGCGGCAATGGGGCAGTTGGTTCGGGGACTGCATTAACTAGCCAATGCAGTCCCCGATCCGACTGAATTTTCTAACCTGGCCGATCGATATCTGGCCAATTTCAGGCCAGATATCGGTCGGGCAGGCCCCTCGTTTCTGCCCCTACACAGGCCGATTAGCTGCCGAATTGGTCCAAGGGACCAATATTGGCAGCTACAATCAGCCCATGTATGGGGACCTTAAAAATTCCCAAGCCGCTGCCCAACAAAAAAAATTTATCTATACTGTATTAATATCTAAAATATACTAAAAACCATTCACCTTGAAATTACTTTTTTTAAGAGTCCCTTACATGCAGTTTTATGTTAACTAAAGTATTTAAAAAAAAAGTCCCCTCTGATGGGGAGAAACCGGCCTGTAAAGGGGCAAAAAGAGGGTCAGCAGAAAATTACTTAATTGAATTCCAATCAACATTTCTGGATATATGAAAGCAACAGGGGTGGCCCTTCAGAATAATTCTATGTACTATAGGACACCAAGGATGGGATGTGTAGTTGCTAAAACCTGTAGAGAAGTGCCTTCCATTCAGATACTGTTTGGTTAAGCAATCCGTGCACAAGAATGAAAGCCGGTGATTGATTGGGGCACATTCCCTGCAGACCACCCAAGCATTGTGAGAGGGATTCTGCTTCAGGTCAGGATGTGCCGCCCCCATTCTTAATGAGTGACAACGTCTTTCCCAGCTCCTGCACAAGTGTTTACTCAACATCTGGCAGAATTTACTTTTTTTTTGTAAGAAGGGAAACCCTGACCTGAGACATTATTTATCCTAATGGGTGAAGAGAAGCAGAAATAAATTGTGTGTATATATTGTGTCTCATACCACGGTGCAGTCCATGTTTCCCTGCTTAGCATCATTATGTGCCTACGTCTGTCTTTGATGGATATTGGCTCATTTGATGGCTACTTCGCAATCTGTGTGTTTGGCCCCCATTGGGAGAGAAGAAGCCATGGGTCAAAGTCTAAAGGGTTTACAACATAAAGACCATTTACAGAGGGAGAATAAAATCACAAATAGATGTTTAAATATAAACATGAGCTTGTGGCTACTTGCTTCACCTACAGTAAAGGCTTCAGCAGAGGATTCTCCCTTTGCGGATCCCTTGAGTACCCACCAATTTGGGGGCTTTTTATATGGATTTTGGCTGAGGGTCTAGGGTTGGTCCACTTGGACCACTTTTGTTACTTTTATAAGTTTTGAACTGAGCTTGAAAGTCATTTTAGGGCAAGATTTGGGGTGAACATTTATTTGCTGTGCTAGTTATTATTGTACATGTGGCTGAATGGCTGATACATCAATAGTTATCTCTTCTTGATATCACTGTCATGTGTTAACAAGGACCCAAACCAAGTTTTGGACATCAAAGATGGACTTGAACTAAAAAAGTCTGAAAACTACTGCTCTACAGCAAAGCATGGTGGCCACATGGTGCCCCACTGCCTTGAGCCTTCACAGTCCAAAGCAGTGGATAGGGAGTAAGATGTTACATGGGGAGTAAGGTGTTGCATGAAGAGTAAGATGTTGCGTGAGGAGTAGGATGTTGCGTGGGGAGTGGGATGTTGCGTGGGGAGTGGGATGTTGCGTGGGGAGTGGGATGTTGCATGGGGAGTGGGATGTTGCGTGGGGAGTGGGATGTTGCGTGGGGAGTGGGATGTTGCATGGGGAGTAAGATGTTGCAGAAACCTCATCACACCGTCCCATATTAATAACCTCAGAACTTTCTGGATGATGGGAAGACATGTAGCTTCTCCTGCCAGAAGCCATATGCCACCCCAGCAAGAGCGCCTCCTGAGGCAGAGTGCTCCCTCTCCTCATTGCAGAAAGTCCCCACCAAATCCAGAGCTATTTTAAGATGATATCCAGTCTCTCAACCCAACTTGACCTAGATTACAAATGGAGCATTTAAACATCAATACGGCTACGTTTCCCCATCTCATATAACTTTAATACCAACCTAATATCTAACGAGCAATTTACTTAATATCATTCCCATCCCGAACACCATTGAGCTGCTTCTGAATCAGCGTTAATTCGAAATTAGCGTGCGCCATAACCCGATAACGGCTTTCATTTTAGATTAACATTGACACTGCGGAATACACCCATGAGTTGGAAACAAGAAAGACAATTACAGTCTGTTTATATTACATCAGATACTGAGCTGAGCGACTGATCTTCTTCATACAGAAATTGACTAATTGACACAACTGCAAAAAGCATTTAATTAAACGGCGGTTTCTCATGAGCGGAGTTAAAGCAATAAAATAATCCCACTGGTTCAGCAACAAAATGAAAGGGAAATGATTTTGCATTTATTTTACAAGCAGGAACAGGCTGTTTATTGTCGGGTACAGAGGAGTCTGTCACAGCGTCGCCCCCCTCGCCTTGCGTTATTAGAACATTGATCATAAATAGTGCGGCTTTGTGGGATAAGGAATGACCCCACTCTTTTGCAGTTTATATGAATGATATTTTTATTCTTGTTTTCAAGATATTAGCAGTTCTTACACTACTACTGAATTTGAAACAACAACACCACCTACTAGTTTGCCAAGTGGACTAGAGACCCTCAATGGGTCGGGTACCCTACTGTAAGGGCGGTTCCAAGGTACTCTGTCTGGGTATCTGGGTAAAGTGCGGCTTTTAGATCTCCCACCCACCCCCAAGGATCACCATTTTTTTTCTCCTCAACAAGGGTCCCTTTACCAGGTTGATCCTCCTCCGGAGTGAAGTTACCCCCAGTTCAAGTGATGTCACTTTCGGTTTTACGGGTCCCAGGATGGATGGTAAATAAACTCATTGCAGGTGGATAGTAGCGGACCAGGGTAGGGAGCAGGGCAGGATGGTGGGTCAGGTCAGTGGGTCAGTGGATGCCTGTTGAGAATGGGTCTGCCTAATCAGACATTCAGAAAATGACATTTGTGAGTAAAGGAAAGTCTTGTGATGTTGCTTTGCCCTGATGGTGTAATGTTGTTATTGAGAGGAGAAGAGTCATCTGATGTTTATCTGGTCAGTTCTAAGCAGAGTAACATCACAAGATGTTCCTTTTCTCACAAACTTAATTTTCTGACCAGTCCAAAATGAAAATGATATTTCAAATTCATTATATAAGAGATGTAAAGAACTGCTAATTTTTCTGTTCTCAGTACAGATGGCCAGGGGTGCCACAAAACCTCTGTGTGAGAAACAAAAAAGCTGGACCCTTGCTTTCTCTATATGTGCCTTTATACCTAGGAGATGCCATATTGCTTTCATACATACATTCTCCATAGATCCCTTGTGCCCCATCTTCTTCTTTGCCCATGTAATTTGGAGTATTCCGATACAATTGCAGCCTCATTGTTGTCTGTCTGGCAGCATTCATAGAATAATTGTTTTTAAACCCGAGATATATTGATTTGGAATTAAAGCGGAAATAGAGCCTAAAGTAGAACTTACAGTAAAATTGCCCTGAGTGCTCTTATGAGCACTTTCATATGTTTTTTCATTTAATAATACTAGCATTTCATACATGAAATGCAAGCTGAGTGCCCCCTGCTGTTCGGCACAGGAGAGGGAAGCAGGGACAGTCCCTTAATGCTTATCAGATCAGTTTTATCGTATATATGTGACAGGAGGAGCAATAGAAGGGAGTAGATTGACATCAAGAGACATTTCCACCTTGGTTGAAATTCCATTTTGCTGTTCTGCCCGACCCATGCTGACCAGCAGGGGGCACTCATGTTGCACCTTATGATATCTGCAGTGTAAGAACTGCTAATATCAAGAAATTGGGGGGATAATAATTAATGTGATTTGCAGAAGAGCATTTCGACAAATTTTACAGCTATACAAAGAATTCAGTTAAGCAGTGTGTATCCCCTTTGTAAGGAAGAATTATTCTTATATAAATATTTATTAAAAGATATAGTCAGTGTTTCATTTTTTCAGTCACCAAGTGAATGCATAATGCTCGTTCTGCTATGATCAGAACTAATAGTTATTCAGTGGGGCCATAATCTCCCTTTATAAGCAGAGATTTACAGGTATAGGATCTATTAACCAGAATGCTCAGGATCTGGGGTTTTCCAGATAAGGGATCTTTCCGTAATTTGGATCTCCATAACTTAAGTCTGCTAAAAATCATTTAAATGTGGAATAAACCCAATAGGCTTGTTTTTCCTCCAGTAAGGGGTAATTATATCTTAGTTGGGATCAAGTACAGGTACTGTTTTATTATTACAGAGAAAAGGGAATCATTTAACCATTAAATAAACCCAATAGGGCTGTTCTGCCCCCAATAAGGGGTAATTATATCTTAGTTGGGATCAAGTACAGGTACTGTTTTATTATTACAGAGAAAAGGGAATCATTTAACCATTAAATAAACCCAATAGGGCTGTTCTGCCCCCAATAAGGGGTAATTATATCTTAGTTGGGATCAAGTACAGGTACAGTTTTATTATTACAGAGAAAAGGGAATCATTTTTAAAAATTTGAATTATTTGTTTATAATAGAGTATATGGGACATGGCCTTTCCGTAATTCTGAACTTTCTGGATAACAGGTTTCCGGATAAGGGATCCTTATACCTGAACTTATAAATGTACCATACAAACAGCAGGTTTGCCCGGCAATAGCTTGGAGTTATTACACCGCCTGGGACATATGTGCCACCAGCAGTACATTTGGGTTGATTTCTATGGAGTCCCCCCTGTCTCAGGGCTCGTTTCTTGAGTAGCCTTGTCAGGGCCCAGCAGCTCATCTGCCGCACAGAGCAGGTTCATAGACACCTCTCAGGGGCTCAGTCAGGCAGAACAGACGGGTCTCTGTCTACTTCATTAAGCAGCCGAATGCACAGACGCCTCTCTGGATACACAAAACCTTGTTTAGCATTTAAGCACCATACGGCAGGGAAAATAGGACATCTCTACCTCTATTTTCCGCATGATGCTGCCTGAGACGGACTTAAATATTTTTTTTCCACAGTTTTTTCCATTCCATTTGAAATTTTCCATTTTTTTTCTTATAATTTAAACTGAGAATGTTTTAATGAAATTAGCTGCAATTCTAATAACCACCTGCAGGCTGCAGCGTCGAGCAAAACCACTTGTAGTCCTGATTTCAGTGCTATTCAGAGAAATGCAAATGCCCAGTGAACATTTTCAGTTTAATGCATTTTCCCTTAATCACCTGTAGTCTCTATTCTTCAGAAATAAATGAACAAGGCCAACTTAACAATGGAATGGATGTATTTGCAGCTCTAGGTGCATCTTTAAGACTCCCGCAGGGGGCAAAGGGCTTTGCCAACATAATTGTTATATAAATTGTCTGTATTTGTGCTAATGCATTTAATTTAGGGTATTTTTCAGTGCGCAATAAGTTTGCAGCCCCTATTGGTGCACTGCTGGCTTCATAAACAGGGCTTGATACAATATATTTATTGCAGGTATTGCCCCCTGCTGGATCCTACAGGAAGTATTTTATACAAGTTACAGATTCCCCTGGTAATTAACGTGGCCGTTACATAGGGGAGTTGGTGGATCATGACTCGCCAGCCAAGCGGCTGGTATAAAAGCCCTCTCTGGCTCATAGGAACAGACTCCGGCATAATAAAAGACAGAAATAGCATAATTTATCATATATAACATCACTCAGACACAGCAATCTGGGCTCATGCAGTATTTATGGAATTGCAAATATAAAGGCAGATGACAAGGGAAACATAAAGAAGCAAGAATATTCCGGGGATATTTGAATGCAATTGCTTAGGAAATGTGTAGAGTAAAGCTCCAACAGATCATGTGTAATGACGTGCAGATCGGGGCCCCTGGGCAGGCCCCCACCTTAGGGTTATGTTCAATGCAAGCCATGGCTTTAATTAAAATATCCAGATATGGTTCCACACAGCAATCCCAGCCTTCTTCTTGCCATGGGATTTAGTCTAATGATTGGATGGGAAACCGCAGCCCTGGCGATGCTCACGTCTCCTTAGGAATAGAGAATAAAGGGAGGGATAAGGGGCACAAAGCTATGTGGCACAGGGATAAAGGGGTTTTGATTAAGTTCTAAAAATGGGGTAATTATGTGCTGGCAGCACCATTATATGTTACCCCAGAAAATCCTACACTCTAGTATTCTTAATGTTGGGATCCTATGATAAAACACTATGCAACTGCGAGAGAAATCCAAATTCTCCATTAGTACCTGTTTCCTTTGTGCGCATTGTTCCATTGGCTTCCATCAGCCGACCAATGAGAGCAGTCCTTTGCGTACGCGCAGGCTAGTCTGTTTGCTCAGGGGTTAAAAAAAGGCAATGGCTCAGGTGGCTTTGTTTGCGTTGGCTTTCCCCTAGTGACCAATCAGTAGTCACTATATATAGAGTATGGGTACAGAGTATTAATAAATTCACAGCTTACTAGGCCTGCCTGTTGTAGTGAAGGAGCCCACAGCATGACAGATTTTATATAGACAAAGACTACTCTGACCTGTGTATAGGATTCCAGAGCCAATTTTACCCATAATACCCTAAAGTACACGGCAGGAGATATACAGTGTTCGTTTAAAAAATAATGTCCCCAGAACCCATGGCAGTATCAGTAGTGCCAATTCCATGTATAAGACCCCAGAACCCATAGCAGTATCAGTAGTGCCAATTCCATGTAAGACCCCTGAACCCATGGCAGTATCAGTAGTGCCAATTCCATGTATAAGACCCCAGAACCCATGGCAGTATCAGTAGTGCCAATTCCATGTATAAGACCCCAGAACCCATGGCAGTATCAGTAGTGCCAATTCCATGTATAAGACCCCAGAACCCATAGCAGTATCAGTAGTGCCAATTCCATATATAAGACCCCAGAACCCATGGCAGTATCAGTAGTGCCAATTCCATGTATAAGACCCCTGAACCCATAGCAGTATCAGTAGTGCCAATTCCATGTATAAGACCCCAGAACCCATGGCAGTATCAGTAGTGCCAATTCCATGTATAAGACCCCAGAACCCATGGCAGTATCAGTAGTGCCAATTCCATGTATAAGACCCCAGAACCCATGGCAGTATCAGTAGTGCCAATTCCATGTATAAGACCCCAGAACCCATAGCAGTATCAGTAGTGCCAATTCCATGTATAAGACCCCAGAACCCATGGCAGTATCAGTAGTGCCAATTCCATGTATAAGACCCCAGAACCCATAGCAGTATCAGTAGTGCCAATTCCATGTATAAGACCCCAGAACACATAACTGGATTAACTGCATTGTCGGTTCCATGTATCTTACCACCCAGAATGCATAGCAGGCTAGAGTGGCAACTTCATGTATAATAACCCAGAATAGATGGCAGGATAAATTTAGTGCCAACTAGGGTTGCCACCTTTTTTTTTCTTTTATTACTGGTCTTTAAGTTGGGGTACATGCAGTGACATCATTTAGGGGCAGGGAAATGGGCAGACTAGGCAGGGGGATCGTTTGGAGGGGCAGGGAAATGGGCAGGGCAGAAACTGGCCTCTATATAATAGGGAGTTATAGTTACATAGTTACATAGGGTTGAAAAAAGACCAGTGTCCATCAAGTTCAACCCATCCAAGTAAACCCAGCACACCTAACCCACACCTATCAATCTATACACTCACATAAACTATAAATACAACCACTAGTACTAACTGTAGATATTAGTATCACAATAGCCTTGGATATTCTGATTGTTCAATACTCATCCAGTGATCTTCCATGGAGTCAGGGAAGGTATTCATTATAGGTAGGGTTGCCACCATTACAAATGTATATATAAACATTGCCAGTAAATGTTTAATACCAGCCCTAGCTGCCAATTTGCCAGCTAAGACAGTCAATACTGGCGGGGTGGCTACCCTAGTGCCAACTCCACACATAATTCCTCCATTCTGTCTGTTGTAGGAAATTGACTGTTGGTTTGGGAGGCTCAGCATTCACACGCCTTAATTTAAAACCATCCATAAAAGGTTTTGGGGCCCCTTTATATACATTAGTATGACTGTCTGACTTTCATCTTTCTAGTTGTACTTGAGTAATAACCATGGGTCTCCAAACTGGATTACCGGTCTGTAAAGGATCTTTCCCTGCTGTGGCCAGTTGGGCAATGGAACACACAGAGCCCAGGTACCGTTGCCCTAATACTAACTGAGCAATAGAACCCGAGATGTCATAATCAGCAAATTCAATATGAAACTAAAAGAACAATGCTGTTATTAAGCTAAGGCTGTATAATAGGAATAATGGGTAGAGACAAGGCATTTAACACCTTCTCTAGACTCTCTTCATGATTCATATATATCCTCATCTCCTGTGAATATACAATAAGCACCTCTCCACCCATCCTTCCCCTCCAGCGGCTCCCCGGAGAGGGCACACATGCTCCTTTGTGTGTCTGCTCTGTGATATGAAATCTTACATGAAATGACCCTTGAGGGTTGCAATGTAATTGCAGCCTGTGGTTTGTGGGCAGAAGAGGCTGTGATTTCCTTGCCGGTGTAATGAGATGTGCCTGTAGTGCGGAAAAACACTGCTCATAACTCTTCGGCCTCCGCAGCTAGCAACGCTTATTTTTTTCTCCACATTCTTTTTACTTCTTTATTAATGCTGGTACTGTAGTACGGGTAATGCAATATTCTGAATATATAGGGTAGGATGTTTTCTTAAATGGACTTTCTGTCTGTTGGGCAGTGTCACCAGTAATCGGTTATATAGGTTTAACCAAACCTATCATTTAAAATGAAATTTGAATAGATTTAGCACTCTGCCACTAGGTGGCGCATGGAGTTGAAACTAGAAGCCACATACATTCATGCATCACTCTTGTTATCCCACCCCTTTCTCATTACCATTAGTCTTTCAGTCCCTATCTGACAAATTCATTTTCGCACATCCCAGTTCAAACCACATCATCTTTCTTGTTCCTTCATCTACTTCTGAAGAATTTTACCTTGGACTGTGTTCTATGCCCCAAGCCCTTGTATCTGTAACTTGTCCTCCTTCTCTCCCTAGCTTTACCCTTTACCTTTCTTCCACATTGACTTCTGTAAACCCATATATCACTATTCTGTCCTACTCAATTGCTTTGGTTTAGGATGATCCGACCATCTAAAATATGATGACACATGGCCCATTTTCCTCTTTCCCAATCTGCTGCAGGACATTTACCATAGACTATAGCTCTTTCTTTTTACCAATCCAGAAAGAACCTTTTTCACATCTATCCTGCAAAAATTACATGGCAACTTATAGTCAGAGCAAATAATTTCAGAAAGATGTTCTTCAGGGGAATGTTCCCTAGCACTTCTTATCTAATGACTATGATCATGTTCCACCATGAAGAGCTACTCTCTCATCTCATGATCTGACGAGGGAAGGTGCAAGGCTTCGGATTATCTCCAGTATTTTATAGACTGTACTTTGCACTTCTCACTTCTGCACTGATGAAGTTCTTTAGAACCTTGACAGCATTATCCCCTTGACTACCCCTTGGTTTGAGGAAGGCCAAAGGGCTGTGTGCTACTTCTCTGTTATTCGCTTTTTGTTCTTATTTAGTTACCATGTTAGACCACTGAAAATGATCAGTTCCAATCTATTACCTAGCAACCCATGGAGATCCAGTGAACCATAACAAATTGTACTTGACCTGAGTTGAGACATATCTAAACACTAGGTGATCACACCGTCAAACCATGGTTGGACCTGCTGTAACCAACTTGTCCAAGAAGTCATAAAGCCACCATTAATAGGTGGCACAGCAACATTTGTATAAAGCTACCAGGGCATCAATGTACATCACTGGGATACCAGTCAAAATTGTGTGTAGTGCCTAGGGGATTCCTCTGCCAGGCACAGTTTTAGTACAGGCTCTGTGCAAATGTATGGGTTACTCCTACAGCTACATTACTTGGTTCTTCTGATAGTTAGCCAGTCAGGCCCTTTGTGGCCAGGGTTTACATAACAATGGTGGTCCTTTGCAAACAAAAATTAAATATGTTTAGTAGCCCGCGGCCGTGTCTTTTGGGAAATGCCAGTTTACCATTCCTAAAGTCTAAAGTATCTCCAGTGGGACTGGGTTCTGCTTGTACTCTGTCCCATAAATAAACTCTTTCAGCTTAATTTAATACGTGATGGAGACTAGAGCATCTGTAAAGCAAATGTTTAGCTCCACAAATGTATTTAAATCTTTGTATTCATTATGAAGAGAACTTGCCCTGTGCTAAGTAAGGAAGACATGGCACCTTCAGCAGGGTGAAATCCCAGTTAGCTGAGCACGTGCCCTTGCTGTACGGTTTCCAGGCAACAATTTTAGCACTCCGATTAGCTTGGATAATGGGTTGAAATGAGGATAAATTTAGTGTCTTAAGAAAAACAACACTGTCTCAGACTAGTTGAAACCCCAGTGTCCTTCTGGTCTAGTTAATATTTAATGGAATATTATTTGTACTCGGCACTAAGATTCATAACTGAGGGATATTGCGGCCGGGAACACAAGGCTCTTGCAGGCAATGTAGGAAACAGCCGTCATTTTATAGAAACTCCCTTATGTGCTCATTATTATTATTTGAGCTTATTTGATATTATATATATATATATATATATATATATTTGTGATCAGTTTGTGGGAAGAAAGTATAAATTCAGCGATTTTCGGCGCTCTCTTGCCCCTCAGTTACAGACACAGCCATTAAACACACCTTTGACAATATATATATAATCATTACAGATGAAAAAAAATGAACTTTTTAAGTGGAAAGCTATTCTGCAGATATTTGGGTTACGCTTTTATATGCAGCTACATGTGAGCCAAACTGGGCCTCGTGCCTTGCCAGCGGCATCTCCTGCTTAACAGATTATGATTTGTGCAAATCAGCTCACCATTGTTTATATTGTACATGAAATATCTGTGTTATACAGGTATCGGACCCCTTATCCGGAAACCCGTTATCCAGAAAGCTCCGAATTACAGAAAGCCTGTCTCCCATAGACTCAATTTTAATAAAATAATTCAGAATTTAAAAACTGATTTTGTTTTTCTATGTAGAAATAAAACGGTACCTTGTACTTGATCCCAACTAAGATATTAATAATCCTTATTGGATGCAAAACAAGCCTATTGGGTTTAATTAATATTTTATTGATTTTTTAGTAGACTTAAGGTATTGAGATCCAAATTACGGAAAGACCCCTTATCTGGAATACCCTGGGTCCCGAGCATTCTGGATAATGGGTCCTATACCTGTAGTTGCCTTTTCTGTGTTTTCAGTGTTTCAGACACAGAGGTAGGCGGTGCTTATTCTTGTGCGCTGCCTGTGGGTGGGGCTACTCTCTAGCAGTACCATGCAATGTTACATGGACATCCATTAGAAATTGGGACTAAAATGTGAAGTTCCTAAAGGGGATTTAATGGTTAAGTGAATACTGTAAATTTATTAGATGTGGGGTTTTACCACGTGAAGGTTATGCCTGCCTTTTAGAGACCACCTGCTGTTCATTTCATCCAACAGACAAAAGGCAAAAGGGCAAAAGTGAATAGAAAATAAAAGGTCAAAGAAAGGCTTTTTATGTTGGGCTCCCCACCCACAGTGAAATAATCCTAAAGTTTTTTTTTACCTGGACAGGGGTTTCTTTATGGAAAAAACTGCACCTACCCAGAGGAAAAAATAAGTGTCACGCCGCCATTTTACTTACCTCCAAGGCATTCGTGCTTGGCCTTGCACATGAGCAGAGTGAACATTTCTGAATTTGCTCATGTTTAATCACTTCAGTAATATGTTCAATATGAAATTCCCAATAGGGTTGTCTGGTTTTAACCTGGAAGGGCTTTTGGGGTCAAAACTGCCTGCACAATTAGGAAAAACCGGGCAGGACTGATGCATTGATTGGCCACTTCATAGCCCTTGTGGCACCGTGTGGTGTCACTGCCCTGCCCAGTGACATCAGACCTTGCCCCCCTGCCCGGGGAAATGTGACAACCCTAATTCCCAAATATGCATGAACAGGTCCATTGTGTGATCTCTCAGATCGAAAATATATTGGTGTGAGTTTGGTATCTCTTCATTCAGTTTTATCATGCACAGTACATCCAGTAACTAATTGAAGCATATGGGCTGATTCATAACTTGCATGTAATTACACTGCATCAGCCGCTACGTGTTGCATAGGTTTGAAGCAGGGATAACAGCAATACCATTTGCCTTGGGCTGACTCTGGGCATGGGTAGTGCAGTTGTGCCAGCAGGAGTGGGTAAGGATCTATACACATAGTACATGACAGTTACTTGTGCTGAAATAACATTGTGTGTTATATTTCTCAATAGGCAACCCAATAACGTACATTTAGCTAAAAACTGTAATATGTCATCTACTTCCCTTTCCTGAATTATGTAACAATTAACGAGCAAGTGAATTATTAACGTTGGTGAATTGCAGTTTGCTTGTACACTTTCCTTAAGTGTTTCCAGAGAGAGTTCAGGTAATTAATATCCTAAATGGGATCAGCTTGGCTTCTGTCATGAGGTCTTGCTACAGTTTTCTTGGCAATTCATCAGTATAATATGAGAGGCATAAAGATGGAATGTTCGCTGTTGTTCCCCTGGTTGGACGGGGAAATGAGACACTAAAGATACTGTAGTTCCACAGAGGACATTAAATTTCTGGGTCTAGGCTAAAGATCTTATCCACCAGTTGTCCTTCATGGAGTAAAGACTGGCAGATGCAGGAGTTAAAGGAGACCATTGTGCCCACCTTGTTTTGATGGCCACACAGCACGACATAAAGCCCTAATTAATAGTCCAATGTCTGTTTGGTGTACTTTAAGTTAATACTTACTATTAACTTTTATGTACAGGTATGGGATCCCTTATCCGGAAACTCATTATCCAGAAAACTCAGAATTAGAGAGAGCCTGTCTCCCATAGACTCCATTTTAATCAAATAATTCAGAATTTAAAAATTGATTGTCTTTTTCTCTGTAGTAATAAAACAGTACCTGTACTTGATCCCAACTAAGATATAATTACCCCTTATTGGGGGCAGAACAGCCCTATTGGGTTTATTTAATGGTTAAATGATTCCCTTTTCTCTGTAATAATAAAACTGTACCTGTACTTGATCCCAACTAAGATATAATTACCCCTTATTGGGGGCAGAACAGCCCTATTGGGTTTATTTAATGGTTAAATGATTCCCTTTTCTCTGTAATAATAAAACAGTACCTGTACTTGATCCCAACTAAGATATAATTACCCCTTATTGGGGGCAGAACAGTCCTATTGGGTTTATTTAATGGTTAAATGATTCCCTTTTCTCTGTAATAATAAAACAGTACCTGTACTTGATCCCAACTAAGATAATTAATCCTTATTGCAAAACAATTCTATTGGGTTTAATTACTGTGTTATTGATTTTTTTTAGTAGACTTAAGGTATAGAGATCCAAATTATGGAAGGACCCCTTATCCGGAATATCCTTGGTCCCAAGCATTCTGAATAACAGGTCCTATACCTGTACAAACTCAAACAAATATGACTCCTAGATTATAGAGTGACTACTGTGCGGCTTTGTATCATTATTTCCTCCATCTCCGAACAAAAGCAAAACGTGTCAGTCAAGCTTCAGAGTGCATAAGCTTCTCACTTTCTAATGCGACTCTACTTCTTTGTGATAAATCTAAATCACAATGGTTGCAACGCCTCCAGTCAAAGGCATGAGCTATTACCTTTCAGAAATGCAAAGCAAGGGAAATTGGGCTTACTGTCATTAGTCAGCAACTTGCAGCCTTTCACTTAGAGCTCATGTTGGTAAAAAAATAAAGCATATTTCTGGTTTGAGCAGAAAGCTAATAGAATTATTACAGCCAGGTTTGGTTTTGGGTGTTCCTAATACAGGTATGGGACCCATTATCCAGAATGCTCGGGACCTGGGGGTTTCCGGATAAGGGATCTTTCCGTAATTCAGATCTCCTATCTTAAGTCTGCTAATAAAATTGTTTAAACAGTAATTAAACCCAATAGGATTATTTTGGCTCCAATAAGGATTAATAATATCTTTGTTGGGATCAAGTACAGGTACTGTTTTATTATTACAGAGAAAAGGGAATCATTTAACCATTAAATAAACCCAATAGGGCTGTTCTGCCCCCAATAAGGGGTAATTATATCTTAGTTGGGATCAAGTACAGGTACTGTTTTATTATTACAGAGAAAAGGGAATCATTTAACCATTAAATA
Source organism: Xenopus tropicalis (assembly GCF_000004195.4). Classification (NCBI taxonomy): domain Eukaryota; kingdom Metazoa; phylum Chordata; class Amphibia; order Anura; family Pipidae; genus Xenopus; species Xenopus tropicalis. Next base: position 18,346,711 of record NC_030678.2, read on the forward strand.
AACCCAATAGGGCTGTTCTGCCCCCAATAAGGGGTAATTATATCTTAGTTGGGATCAAGTACAGGTACTGTTTTATTATTACAGAGAAAAGGGAATCATTTAACCATTAAATAAACCCAATAGGGCTGTTCTGCCCCAATAAGGGGTAATTATATCTTAGTTGGGATCAAGTACAGGTACTGTTTTATTATTACAGAGAAAAGGGAATCATTTAACCATTAAATAAACCCAATAGGGCTGTTCTGCCCCCAATAAGGGGTAATTATATCTTAGTTGGGATCAAGTACAGGTACTGTTTTATTATTACAGAGAAAAGGGAATCATTTAACCATTAAATAAACCCAATAGGACTGTTCTGCCCCCAATAAGGGGTAATTATATCTTAGTTGGGATCAAGTACAGGTACTGTTTTATTATTGCAGAATTTTTTTAAAAAAATGTAAATTATTTGATTAAAATAGAGTCTATGGGAGATGGCCTTTCCGTAATTCAGAACTTTTTGGATAATGGGTTTCCGGATAAGGGGTCCGATACCTGTACATCAAGTACTTTTTTTCTCTTAGTAAATTAGAGACTATTAGTTGTCCATGCTACAGAAAATGGCAATGTTAAGATGGACACACCCACAAGACTGCAAGGCCACTCCCCCTTCTGGTTAGTTTCAGTGAAATTATAAGCACATTATATGCCCTGGGGGAGGTTATAAGGAGCTGAGCTTAAGACCAAGCTGTCAGCAGCATCATTTTTGTTGTATGACAGAAGCATGTAGCAGTAAGAGGTAATTATCGCTGGGTATGTAGCCCACAGACATCATTCCGAATGTTTTTTATGGATAATATCAGCCAGTGCTCATTAACACATCATCATATTTAACTCCTAAGGCTCGTCAGTTTTTGCAGGTCTGATTCTGAAAGGATAATGTTCATTTCTCAGCATTTGTCAAAGGAGCATTTTACTGGCAACATACAGATTAATGGAAAACTACAATGTAGGTCTCTCTAAAAATCTAATGCATAAATCAGTTCACATGTAAAACCCTGCTTCATCTAAATAAACCATTATTATAAAAATATAATTTTTAGCAGTATGTGCTATTGGGTAATCCTAAATAGAAAATCGCCATTTTAAGTACTAAGGGCCGCCCCCTGGGATCATAGGAGTCACAGTGCACACAAACAAGCCAAGGCACACATACATGCTAGGCCCCATCAGCCAATGAATGGACAGAGTTCTGCCTTTTGCTCCCACACTACTTCCTGTTACAGTTAGAGCTGCATTATTTCCTGTCAGCTGACTCTGAGGGACCAATATCAGCAGCTAGAATTGGCCCGTGTATGGGGACCTACTACAGATATAAAGCATAATTGCAGCCATAGGTACAACTGCGGGTCTGCCCCAGTCCTGTAGGGCCCATAGCAGTCATCCCAGGCTCAAAATACAGCTCAGTGCTGTTACTGTGTAGGTTTCAGTTCTACATCGGAGTGCTTGGGGGTACAATACCCACTGCTTTAATTATGAGACTAAATTGTAAAGCAATCTGTGCTATTGTATAGCGCAATATCTCTTGGTAAATGCTGCTGGGAAATGATCTTTTGTAAAAAACCAATCAGCCAGGAATTGCTATTTTGAAGTAATGCAATTTAGGAAAGTGAAAGAATTCTGCATCACATAAGATGTATTATGTTGCATTTGAGAAGCAGTAACAGTGATCTTTGTTTGTTGGGGGCTGTGCGCAGTAATGTTAGGGGATGTAAGGTGAGATATACTATAGAGATGCGTTTTCTGCATTCATTTAACTGGTAATCACAATAGATTGCCACCCCCTCATGTTCCAGTGAAAGGCTAATGTACCAAGTAACTTCAGTGCTTCCCAAATATCAGGGTGATCTATAACTTGCCCCAGCTTGGCTGGCCAGCCTTGGGCAGGTGTTGGACTGGCCCCCCCAGCAAACTGGGAAAACTACCACTAGGGGTTCTAGGTGTCAGTGGGCCCTTCTACCCCAAACCATTTGGCCTATATCATGGTCATTCCCCATTTCCGATGTTATGGGAGCAAAGAGGATAAATAGAATCAGAGATAGATTTTAGTATGTAAAGAAAAAAAGGACAATATGGAGTTTGAATGAGGAGAGACAGAAATATCGGGTGAAGAGTGTGACTATGGTTTAAAGTTTTTGGGTGGGACCCTGACATTCCAGTCTGACACTGAGTGGCAGAGAAATCAACCAATAGCATGTAGCTTCTAGCGGATCCAGGTCAGAATTGATCTCTCTTAAAAAGAACCAACGAACCATCATCCATATATATATATAATAAAAATACATGCCTCCATCTACTTTGTCAGAAATAGAAATGAAGTATATTACAATATTACAATATTCTCAGCAAATTTGCAGTTAAACATACTAGAAGGGTAGGGCCTTGGTAAACATATCCTCTATATCAGGGATCCCCAACCTTTCTTACTCGTGAGCCACAATCAAATGTAAAAAGACTTGGAGAGCAACACAAGCACCATAAAAGTTCATGGAGGAGCCAAATAAGGGCTGTGATTGGCTATTAGGTACCCTCTATGCACACTATCAGCTTACAGGGGCTTTATTTGGTAGGAAATCTTGTTTTTATTTAACCAAAACTTGCCCCCAAGTCAGGAATTCAAAAATAACTCCCTGGTTTGGGGGCACTGAGAGCAACATCCAAGGGGTTGGGGAGCAACGTGTTGCCCCCGAGTCACTGGTTGGGGATCACTGCTCTATAGACTTCAGTACCATCTATTGGTCAATGTCCTAGGGCTCTCCTTACCAACAGTATCTGAATATCAGCCATACATATATATTTATATTGATTAGGATTTTTCTTCCTTTTGTGTATCAGGGGCACAGCGATAGCAGGAATAGTCTTCGGCATTGTCTTCATCATGGGAGTGATTGCAGGAATTGCCATATGCATCTGCATGTGTATGAAGAGCAGCCGAGGAACGAGAGTGGGAGTTATTCGCACCACGCACATCAACGCTATCAGTTCTTATCCAGGTATCCCAATGGGGGGGAAATGCTTTAGCTTTATTTGAATCCTGTTTGTGGATTTTTTTTTCTGACTGTCTACTAAACTCTCTATTACAATAATATATTCCCTGTGAGTTCAACCAAACTGGCCCAGCACAGGGCATTAACTCACCATTCTGAATGGAATCTCTATGGCTTCACATGCTAATTGTACATAATGGAACATGTGTTGTGCCACTAATTATCAGCTGAACAGGCTCCTATGCCCCCCGCCCCCCAGTGACCCAGTTCTATTGGCAACCACAGAAAGTGTGTTCTGAGCAGATGGAGTCCTGAACAAATTTTGGCCAGCAAATGGGGCTTTGAGTCTGATAAATCGGCAGTAGATACCAGCAAAGCAACAATTTTTGGATCTGCTCTATTTTCTTCTGTACCAGGGTCTCTCTGTGCAGACTATGCCTATAGAATGGCTATTTCAAGGTTTAATAGAATCTAGTCTAACTAAGTAGTAATATATAAGAAGCTGTATACTACATAGATTGTGGGCCTCATTGCCCTACAGAGGCAAGTACAAAAGTCCTAAGCAGGGTAATGTTAATGCAAAGGACACTATAGCACAGCGGTTCTCAACCTGTGGGATGGGACCCCTTGGGGGTCAAACGACCCTTTCACAGGGGTCTCCTAAGACCATGGGAAACACATATTTCCAATGGTGTTAGGAATAATTTTATGGTTGGGGGTCAGCACAACATGAGGAACTGTATTAAATGGTCGCGGCATTAGGAAGGTTGAGAGCCACTGCTATAGCATATAGCCAGGCTTCCAAGTTACAATCAGGATCAAGTCTAATCAAGTAGTAATAGCTAGGAAAATGTATACTATAGAGATTGTAGGCCTAATTGCCCCACAGGGGCAAGTACAAAGGCCCTAAGAAGGGCAATATTGATGCAGGGGACATTATATGTAGTATAGGGCTCCCTATCACAGTCCCTAGGTTTTGGACATCCAAAGGTGTGTGTATTCCATGTGTGATTTCATCTTCCCTTCATTTCTAATGCTTATAGATGGCTTGCAGATATGGCAGCTACTACTACACCATGCACATGATTAGCCAGCAAGTGCTGCTCTGGGCTCTGTAGCCTGTGGTCGCATCCAGTAGAGCCACGCTGGCATATTCCTCCATGTAGTATAGCCCTGAGTCTGCTTTAGACTAAGTGTACAAGGAATAATGCTCTGTTTTTGTTCTTCACAGCTGCTCCACCTCCATACAGCTATGAATATGAAATGGACTTTCCTCTGGACCTACCTCCGCCGTACACCCCGACACCGCCAATGTCACATTATCCTTCTCCTCCTCCATATCCCGGGCCTTCCAGGAAATAAACCTCCACTTGTATAAGTGTTTACATGATGGCGACCACCCCCTCGGCTTTGTTCTTCCTTGCTAAGATATATTTTATTACACATTCAAGTTTTATTTCCTGAAGTGCTTGAATTTAGATATTTGGACCACATTCAGCACTGATTCCTTGTATGAGCAATAAGCCAAAAAACATTTCTCTGGAAAATTAAACATATTTATTTTTGTGTGCCAAGTGTTTACCAGAAAGCGAGAACTGTATATCGAGTATATCTTGGTCATACAGCGCTGATGTGGGCCGTGATCAGCTGAAATCCTTTGTATCCAAATATTTACGTTTTTAATAAAAAATTTAAAATTCACTCAGATTTACATGGTAGTTTTATTGCTACTTCCGTTCAGCCATACTATATGGGAAGTAACCTACTGGGGGGTGGGATCTAACACTGGGATGCTCAGCGTGTGGCCTTCAGCAGTTGCTGGACTTGATGTTACCTGTTTCTGGGGCCTTTGTGAATTGTGGGAGAAGAGTCAACTAGAAAAGTCCCATATTAAACTCCCACGTGCCACTTTGTATCGGACTCACGTCTAAATTAAGGACTGATTCAGGAGCAGCAAAAACTAGGCAATGGACAAGAACACCCAAGTGAAGAAGCTCCAGAGAAGAAGATTACAGAATCTCTGCTCCTATAGTGCAGCCACAATATATTGTTTCCAGCTTCTCACTTGAAAAAGGCAACAGTGTCCTTGTTATTATCTCAGGCAGCACCTTAATACATGGTACGTGAGCTCCTGAACCTTGAAAGACTGGAGCAATGCTGACCTACTTTCCTTCTGTTCAATATTTTACAGCAAACAGCAGGTCAGGCACAAGTGACAGCAAAACAAAACATGCAGAAATAGCCAAGGACCAAATTCCCCAGTGTCAGTCTATCAATCTGCTCTGCCGACCCAGGAACGGCACAAGAGCATTTCCTAATTGCGCACCTACTGCTACTTGGAAAATGAAAGAGATTATCTGTCATCTACCAACCAATGTCTAATTAGATGATGGGTTTATAAAGCTACTGAACGTTGTATTTCATGGGGGTGGTGGACATAATAATGGAAACAAGCTTATTAATACAGTGTTGGATCACAATTTTCTATTAGTACGGCTATTATTATAAGGGTATATTACTCTGTAGCACTCTATCAGCTGGGCAGCAGCTGGTTCTTCAGATGATGAGGAATGCAATCTCCTCTTTGTAGCAATGATAACAAGGGCCACATGACAACTGTTCTGGAGATATGGAAGTTCTACATTTGTTCCACCAACCAAGACACATCTGGTGCTTGTATAAACTTTTAATAGAGTTGATTTTCACAAGTCTCCTATCCCATAATGGTGCAGTGACTGTCAGTCCATAATGCCTCGGTGTCCCCCATCCTCAAATGATACTGGTGAAGTGACAGTCACTACAGACCCAACTCCATACTGCCAGTGACCCATGAATACTAGCAATACAGATATGATTTTTTGAGGCAGATACTACTGCACAGGGGTAAGGCATTTCACAGAGTGCAGTTGAGGAGGTTACACATGGGATAGAGTAGCAGTAACTGAGTGGCAAAGTCATGAAAAAGGGGGTTCGTATAAATGATGGACAGAATGTGACATTGCAAAAACCAGTTGAGCAGCATTTCAACCTTTAAGGTGGTTTGAATGTGGCATGTGGGTGGGGTTTGTGCAGCTAAACTAGGTTTTGGGTACTAGTTCCTATTTACAGCTTGATCACTGTGGTAATGTTTTCTAGTATGGGATGGGGTTAGAGCAGTAATCCCCAACCAGTGGCTCGGGAGCAGCATGATGTTCACCAACCCCTTAGATATTACTCCCAATGGCCCCAAAGCAGCTTATTTTTGAAATTCCCAGCTTGGAGGCAAGTTTTAGTTGCATAAAAAGCAGGTGTACTGATAAACAGAACCTTCTGTAGGCTGCCAAATAGCCAATCAGAGCCCACGGTTAGGAGTTGGGGACCTCTGGGTTAGAGTAATAGGTGAATATTTCCTTGGGTCAGGATTGTGGCTTCCAGTCACTTTTTCCAGGGGAGAATTAAAGGTGTTAGGAAGCATCCTTGTAGTTACTATGATGAAACCAACCAATTATATTATCTAGCTTCTTGCAGTATAGGAGTCCAATATGTATCCGAAAGCTCTGGAACAAGCTAGAAGGGACAGAAATATGAGCAGACAATATATATGTATATATACAAGCACATATAATGCTGCTGAATAAAGAAGCTCTTTACGATAGTAGCAGAATTCCTACATAAAGAAGACTGTAACAAGCTGCTTACAATGACATCCCAGGGGGTTACGAGCCTTGTTTATGCAGACTCCATCCAGCAGCACATTTCTTTTCCTAAGGATACGATCTGGGATTTCTAAAAAGCCTATCAAAAGAATATTCTTTCCATCACACCTTGGGTGAAACATTGCAGTTTCCCATCTGCTTGGCAGCCTTGCGTGCACTGAGAGGTGTGAGACAGCCATGATTATGGGCGATGAGTCTCTTCCTGTACAGTGTGCAAGAAATAAGAACTCATGAATAAAAATCACCTAAAACGAAGGTCATGACTCTTTGGAATTATGTCTTTCCAAATCTGCTTCTCTGTGTGCCCAAGTGTGGTCATGTCCTGGACCTCCATGTTTCATCTTTAAGAAAAAATGGTCCTGCTAGATTCCTGCAACAGGTCAGGTACCTGTGAGTTCCCCTGCTTCTTTGTGTTCCAAAGTGTGGTCATGTCCTGGACCTCCATCTTTAGGAAAAAAATGGTAGAGCCCTGCAACAGGTCTGGTACCCGTGGGTTACCCTGCCTCTTTGTGTTCCAAAGTGTGGTCATGTCCTGGACCTCCATCTTTAGGAAAAAAATGGTAGAGCCCTGCAACAGGTCTGGTACCCGTGGGTTACCCTGCTTCTTTGTGTTCCAAAGTATGGTCATGTCCCGGACCTTCATGTTTGTGTCTTTAGGCAGAAGATGGTAGAGTCCTGCAACAGTTCAGGCGCCTATGAGTTACCCTTCTTTGTGTTCCAACGTGGGTCATGTCCCAGACCTTCATGTTTCTGTCTTTAGGCAGAAGATGGTAGAGTCCTGCAACAGTTCAGGCGCCCATGAGTTACCCTTCTTCTTTGTGTTCCAACATGGGTCATGTACTGGACCTCCGTGTTTCTGTCTTTAGGTAGAAGATGGTAGAGTCCTGCAACAGTTCAGGCGCCCATGAGTTACCCTTCTTCTTTGTGTTCCAACATGGGTCATGTACTGGACCTCCGTGTTTCTGTCTTTAGGTAGAAGATGGTAGAGTCGTGCATCAGGTCTGGTTCCCATGAGTTACCCTACTTCTTTGTGTTCCAAAGTGTGGTTATGTCCTGGACCTCCATGTTTCTGTCTATAGGCAGAGGATGTCTGGGTGTAGGTCACAGGTCTATGGTTTAGAAGTTTTTGCTCAGCAAATAAAGTTAACTTAACAAAAGGTTACTGGGCACCTGAAAACTATAGGAGTGCAGCTAATGGGTTAATCAATGAACTTGAATGAAGAAAGGACACATTTCACGAGGGCACCTCCCCTCCAGGAATAAAGATCAAACATAACTTTTAATGCTAAGCTTAAAACTACAGTGAGAGTTAAAACGAATGGTCCCCGTATTAACTGATAGATCTGTTGTAGCTAATATTAGTAGGTGTTAAACCAGTGTATCTCCTACACATCACCATCTGGTTCTGATCAGCCAACACACCCACCTCCCAAGACTCATCCCTGATGGTATATGGAGAGTTCACAGTTTGACTTCAGGGCTGTTCATACAAGATACTGTACATACTGGCATAATCTCCTATTAATTCCCAACACTAGAGACCTTATTGCTATTTTAAACTAACTTTGCCCAGTATCAGTCTCTTGGCAACCCATTGGCTGACTGACTAACATTCAGGTCTCAGCGCCTTAAAGCAAACTATACCTCGCAAATAATGTAGGTCTTTATAAAAAAAAAAACAAACCCTGCTTCATCTAAATAAACTTTCATAAAAATATACTTTTTTAGTAGTATGTGCCATTGGGTAATCCTAAACAGAAAACTGCCATTTTAAGAATTAAGGGCCGCCCCCTGGGATCATAGGATTCACGGTGCACACAAACAAGCCAAGGCACACATACATGCTAGGCCCCATCAGCCAATGAATGGACAGAGTTCTGCCTTTTGCTCCCACACTACTTCCTGTTACAGTTCCAGCTGCATTACTTCCTGTCAGCTGATCTCCGAGGGAGCACACAGCCCATCACTAAATGGCGGCTCAAGGGAAAGGATGTAAAAGGGCAATATTTACTGATATATATATTCCAGTTTGGCGAGATTCTTTCGTAGGTCACTTAACATAATATAAACTATATCCCCAATATAGAAGACAGATCGGTGGACAAGTAGGGTTATACTGAGGCGCTGCTATTTAGAAATAATGCTGTATTCCAGAGCCCACTCCCCCTTGTTCAGATTACTTTGATTTAGACTGGCTTGCCTACCACCATTCATTACCTCAGCACGCCATAATTAAGCAGTCTAGAACCAAATCACTAATAAAATCTCATGCCGGCGCACGTTTTGCCTTATGCTTTGGCAAGGCAGAAAATGAAGTTCGTGAGCTGGGGAGAGTCATCTGATGTTTCTCTGGTCAGTTCTAAGCAAAGCAACATCCCAAGACTTCTCATAAACCTAATTTTCAACTGAAACTGTCCAATTGGCCAAAAGCAACATGTAGCATTGCTGTTTCTAAATCATTTTAAAACTGCTAATATCTTGAAAATGACAAAAATAAAATGTAAATTGCATTTATTGTAAAGTGCTCAGAAGAGCAATTTCACATTAATTTGTCCTGGAGTTTTGCATGTTCCTAATAGAGCACCATTGCCAAGCCATGATCATTTTGCACCTCTTTGCAAACCAGTTTTATTACATTTCCTCACTCCTCTACAGATTTAGGGGGTTTTTTTATTGCAAAAGCGTAATAAAGGGAAAAAGAAAATATATTAATGAAAAAAAACATCTCATAAATCTTTAACACAGCTTGAGAAATGTTTTCTTCACAGCGAAAATTTGTCACGTTAAAAAATGATGACTTCAAAATTTAAAATTCAGCGATTCCTCCGATTATACTCAAGGGTTTTTCCATCTAAATGTCGCAATGATCAATCACCTCTAAAAGAAACAGTCATCGCTCAGCAGCTAACAGACAGACGGCTGGGTACATGTACGGCAGTTTCCCCCATTATTTAATATAAAATGGAGATATAGTTTAGTGTAGAATGTTATTATTAACTCATTATACCCTATTAAAGGGGAACTGAGAACAAAAAAATATCATTTTGTATTCTAATATGAATTTAATTCCAATTCTCAGTGATGTATGTGTTATTTGTAGTTATCGCTACGGAATGTATCAGTCGCTTACTAATCTCTGCACTGCTGGTCCTGACTACATGTACAAGTGAAACAAAGCTGCCGAACTTATTTTCCCATTATGCCTTGCAAACCGATGGGATTCTGCTTCTATTAAACAGCATCTACCGCCTCAAATATTTCATACATGTAATGTAGATTGGCCAGCATGTCCCGGGGCTGGGCCAGAGCATTCAATAGCATTCGATACGGGATAGGGGAATTATTTAAAGTGCAGGCTCTGATAGCCCACACCTCCAAAAAAAATTTTTTTTTAGGTGTTAGATGCCCTATAATTATAGAACCTGCATGGGTTATGGTACTTTTAGTCAGCACTGGAACACCAATAGCAACTCAGGGCCCCTGCCTGACTAGGACTGGGGCAGGGGGATCTATTTGTGGTGGAAGGTAAACTGTTCCAGTGGTACATGTAGTCAGGAAGAGCAGAGACCAGTTCTGCAGGAACAGGAAAGGAACAGGCCTGCACGAACAGGAAAGGAACAGGCCTGCAGGAACAGGAAAGGAAAAGGCCTGCAGGAACAGGAAAGGAAAAGGCCTGCAGGAACAGGAAAGGAACAGGAAAGGAAAAGGCCTGCAGGAACAGGAAAGGAACAGGAAAGGAAAAGGCCTGCAGGAACAGGAAAGGAACAGGAAAGGAAAAGGCCTGCAGGAACAGGAAAGGAACAGGCCTGCAGGAACAGGAAAGGAGTAGGCCTGCAGGAACAGGCAAGGAACAGGAAAGGAACAGGAAAGGAGTAGGCCTGCAGGAACAGGAAAGGAGTAGGCCTGCAGGAACAGGAAAGGAACAGGTCTGCAGGAACAGGAAAGGAAAAGGCCTGTAGGAACAGGAAAGGAACAGGCCTGCAGGAACAGGAAAAGAACAGGCCTGCAGGAACAGGAAAGGAACAGGAAAGGAAAAGGCCTGCAGGAACAGGAAAGGAACAGGAAAGGAAAAGGCCTGCAGTAACAGGAAAAGAACAGGCCTGCAGGAACAGGAGAGGATCAGGAAAGGAAAAGGCCTGCAGTAACAGGAAAGGAGTAGGCCTGCAGGAACAGGAAAGGAGTAGGCCTGCAGGAACAGGAAAGGAACAGGAAAGGAGTAGGCCTGCAGGAATAGGAAAGGAGTAGGCCTGCAGGAACAGGCAAGGAACAGGAAAGGAGAAGGCCTGCAGGAACAGGAAAGGAGTAGGCCTGCAGGAACAGGAAAGGAACAGGAAAGGAAAAGGCCTGCAGGAACAGGAAAGGAAAAGGCTTGCAGTAACAGGAAAGGAGTAGGCCTGCAGGAACAGGAAAGGAGTAGGCCTGCAGGAACAGGCAAGGAACAGGAAAGGAGTAGGCCTGCAGGAATAGGAAAGGAGTAGGCCTGCAGGAACAGGCAAGGAACAGGAAAGGAGAAGGCCTGCAGGAACAGGAAAGGAGTAGGCCTGCAGGAACAGGAAAGGAAAAGGCCTGCAGGAACAGGAAAGAAACAGGCCTGCAGGAACAGGAAAGGAACAGGCCTGCAGGAACAGGAAAGGAACAGGAAAGGAAAAGGCCTGCAGGAACAGGAAAGGAAAAGGCCTGCAGGAACAGGAAAGAAACAGGCCTGCAGGAACAGGAAAGGAACAGGCCTGCAGGAACAGGAAAGGAAAAGGCCTGCAGGAACAGGAAAGAAACAGGCCTGCAGGAACAGGAAAGGAAAAGGTCTACAGGAACAGGAAAGGAAAAGGCCTGCAGGAACAGGAAAGGAAAAGGTCTACAGGAACAGAAAAGGAAAAGGCCTGCAGGAACAGGAAAGGAGTAAGCCTGCAGGAACAGGAAAGGAAAAGGCCTGCAGGAACAGGAAAGGAGTAAGCCTGCAGGAACAGGAAAGGAAAAGGCCTGCAGGAACAGGAAAGGAAAAGGCCCGCAGGAACAGGAAAGGAGTAGGCCTGCAGGAACAGGCAAGGAACAGGCCTGCAGCTCTAAAGGTATGTAATGTATATACATCATAGGCACCCTACCACCCTCCCAAACCCACCACCAACACTCACCAATATAATCCCACTTTTTTGTATCTGGGAATAAAAGGTAAAAAGTATCACAGCAGCCTTGGTGGCTGCCATATTTAGCAGCTTAGCCACCCAGCTGGGATTACAAACTTACCACATGTACCTGGTAGTAACTTTCTAAATACTCTGGCTCCCTTCTGATCCACCCCAATTCCACCCCCACTCCTCCTACATCCCGCCCTTTAACCCTGTCACAACCATAACAACATGGTGCTGGGCCCCTGCAGAGAGGGGCCCGGCGCACAGCAACCACCTGATTATAATTTCTTTATTTCATTATTTATTTCATTATTCAAAATGTCATTTTTTTTCCTAAGTATCTTGCTAGAGTTCCCCTTTAAATGAACAAAGATGTGTGCGTTTTTCTATTTGATAATGGAACATTAAAGGAAAGTGGATGGAGACAAGGCTGGTGTGCCTCTGGGGCTCATAGCAACAAGGATCCCACTGGGGGCAGATCTGAATGATATCACCCTGCCCAGCGCTGTGTCTATCTCCCCCTCCAGCAGCGCGTGAGTAATAATCCCCTATAGACACAAGGCAGGAGGGAATGTGGCTCTTTGTATACACAAATAGATAGGGATAATATCTCTCTCTTATACTGTGTCACCAGCTGGGAGAATTTGAAATCATTGAATGTATTACTAGTGTCTATTAAAGGTATAATAACAACCTTGTTTGTATTACAGAATATTCATTTTCTGCTTATTTGCGTTTGTAGAATGACCAGGAGCTTCCATATGACTTGCCTCAGCTGATGCAGTCTCTATAGCCAACAACTGCAGGGTTACCATCTGGCTCTCACCACTAGATGGCACTGTGACAGGCTGTGCAATGAATAAAGCCTCAGCAAAGGGCATTGCAATGGGATTTATTACTGTAAAGGCAGATACAAAGAGAGGGAAAGCTCAGTACACACATATATCTATGGCACAATAAGCAGGCAGAGGGGAAAGTGGCTGGAAGCTTATTCTGCTATTGTTAGCACCTGAGCCTTATGGCAGGGGAATTGGGCCAGCACTGAAAGGATGGTGTGAATGGTGTCACCATGGCAACCCATTATGTAAACACTCTGGATTTATCTCAAAAGAATACTGTTCATGAATATAGTATACTTATATCAGGAAAGGATAAATATTGTTCAACTATTTATGGGCTAATAGCACTCGCAGAAACAGAGGGTCCTGTAATATCGGGGCACCCCCCAGAAAGCTGTGCCTGCTGCCTGCACTGCGCCCATATAATGTAAATTCATTCATATTGCTTCATTGGAAATAAGTTAGGGGATGAGCAACTTTATTTCTATTGTGTATTACCCAGTGGGAACAGGAAGCCCCCATGGGTTGGGGCACGCAGGGGGTCCCTGAAGCTTTGCAGATTGCCCATTACGCTCATAAGGGCTCATATTCTCTGCATAAGGAATCCGTACCCCTGGGATCATGGTGCCCCCCCACCCTTGTATATTCACAATGGGGGCAGCTTGGTGTCACTGCTGGAAAACCATTTGAGGAAACATTAACATTAATAAAGTAATTCTGAACAACAGCATTGCTGATACGTATATATACATATTATATATATATATATAAAATTATTGGTGAACTTTGTATAAAATACTTACGAAAAAAGCTTTAGCTCCTAGTTGTTGCTCTGTGCTGCAACCAAATACAACTGCAAAAATCCAAAAAGTAGGCAAAAAGCTTCAGCAGATTTACTGCTGTGGTAACACTACCCACAATAAATGTTTTGCAGTAAATCTGCTGAAGCTTTTTTCCTACTTTTTGGATTTTTGCACTTATATATATATAGGAACAAATGGAGCACACAATCCAGAGAATCAAAAGCCCTGGGTGCTGGCAAAAATAATAATAAAGAAGCAGAGAGCTGCACAGACAGGGATTTTGCACAAAGATAAAGTATTTATTGAAAAAGTTCCGACGTTTCATGCACTAACAGTGCTCTTCTTTTTGGTTTGTCCCTGAAGAAGAGCTCGAAGCACCGGATCTTTTCAATAAATACTTTATCTTTGTGCAAAGTCCCTGTGTGTGCGGCTCTCTGCTTCTTTATATATACTGTATATATATATACATACACTGGGAGGGCTGCATATTGTGCCTTGATCTGTATGCAGCATTGGATCGGCACAGCTGTTCTGCCCAGCATTGGGCGCTAGCACTAAGTGTGTAGCACGCTGATATGTACCATTGGCAAATGTGCCTCTTACCATTCTGTCTCTAAAGCTGACAATGAAACAAGAACAATGGTTCTAATTACTAATTATTGCTTTACAGCCATGCAGCTCTGCAGCCTGGGCAGATAAGATAAGGAAACTATCATCTTTATTTATATAGCACCGGAATATTCTGCAGTGCTTTACAGATATTATACACTATTTCTTGCCCCAGTGGAGCTCAAAGCCTATGTTTTTTCCAACCCAACCTCAATCTGATCTGACTGACTGAACCACAATGATTTATATACCCAAGCCCAACTCGCTTTTCTCTGACGTCAAAGTTGAGGACGGGCAGCAGCGGCAAGGTTATCAATAAAGGCAACAAGACCTTCAGCCACTGACTAAGTGTGTTGGGATAGGATGGATGGACTGGGTTGGGTGGGAGTTAGGCCCAAGGTATAAGGTGCACCACTAGTTCCTATAATTTTACAGGAGCCAATGTACCTGCCTGTATGTTCAGAGTAGATTTACCACATTAATATCATTCATTTATTGAATGTACAGTACATCCCGTATGGTTAATTTAACTAATTTAAATGCATGCTTCATGGCTGCACATAAATCAGTTCAGTCTGCAGAATGCATCTAAATCAATCACTAATTAGCCATGCAGAATGTGGATTCAATATGTGGTCAGTATCAAAGGGGGGAGGTGGCAACCCTAGTTTGTAGCTTGGGAGGACACCCAAAAAGACACGGGGAGAACAAAAAACTCCTTGTAGTGGCTGGAACCAAAGCAAAGACCTGCATGGCAGTGATGCTACTCACGGTGCCCCCCGTTATCAATGGTCCTTAGCTGAATCACTAATTGTTTTATAACTCTGGAGAGGAAAATATACACTAATCTCATTCACTAAAGGTCCCCATACACCTTAAGATCTGCTCGCTTGGCGATGTCGTCAAGCGAGCAGATCTTCTTCCGATATCCCCCACCTACGGGTGGGGGATATCGGGAGAATCCAGGCCAATTCGATCCAACTAGATTTTTTAACCTGCCTGATCGGGCAGGCCCGTCGGTAGTGCCCATACACGGCCCGATTAGCTGCCTAATCGGTCTAAGGGACTGATATCGGCAGCTAGAATCGACCCGTGTATGGGGACCTTAAGCCGTGCGAATAGTTCTCAGGTCATTTTGATGTTAGTGTCCCTTTAAACACAGCGGCAGGCAGGCCATATATATATATATTTTTGTGCACCAAAAATGCTCCATCTCTGTCACTGCTATTTATTCAGCCCTGATCCTGACGCCGAATCATGGGGTGTGAATGAGTGATCAGCAGCATGTCCGTACGTCAGCGCTGCTAGGAATAGATTCCCTGGATTTTTATAGACCTTCCCTTTAAAAAGGAACGCACGCCCCAAAACGCCTTCCAGCGCTTAGCGTGACAGTCCCAGCAACCGGATTCTAATGTGTGTGATCCATCTCTGGCTGCTGCTGCTGTTCTGTTTATGTATTGGTTCCCTAACTCTGCCACCTCCCCGGGAGCCTTGCCAGCCTGCAGCCACAAGCAGCCAGCCAGGCACAAGGGATGCTCAGCTAAAGATGCCATTTATCATCCCTCTCCTCCAGTCATGCCGCTGCCTGCAAATCCAATTTCCTAATGCACAGGGAGATATTACTGAGCCAGCGTCTCCCCCCCTGTGCAGAGCACTAACATTAATGTGAAAGACTCTTTACTACTAGGGTTTGCATGGACTATTTTGCCATTTAGCCGCACAGCTGTCATGTTCTTTAATGTGTTGAAGCTGCCAGACCACTTGCTTTGCCGAGGAGACTGCAATAAAATGGTGCCCCTAGTGGCCAGTTTGTCAGGACAAATAAGGGAAGTCATGCAAGGCTTTACTGCTGCAAATAACACCATGGATGTCCAGCCTGCAATCCTCCAGCTGTTGTTAGACTACAACTCCCAGAAGATGCTGTTAAATATTAACCTGGGGGCTGATAAGGATTCCGGGAGTGTTTAACAGAAGTGGGAGGGGCTCAAGTTGGACCAGTGGGGAAACAACACGGAGCTGGGGCCCGTACACAGCAACATAACCACCCTCCTTGCCCCCTGACCTCAAGTCCCCCTAGTGCCCCCCAAACCCTAGGGTCTGCTTCCCCTATAGTTAAGCCACTGGGTTGGACATCTCTGTGCCACTTAAGTTAAATGAACATCGTACAGACTACTTATCAACATAAGTTCTGCATAGGATTTATTTAGTGGCCTACTATAAGGGCTACCTGTAGTCCATTGGGATTGCTGTGGGGCCCAGTCACATGTAGTTACACCACTGTCTCCTTGTCTGATAGGCAATAGGTGGAGTCTAATGCAGAATGCAAACAAACACTTATAATTATGATTTTTGTGTGTGTGAATCCTGTAAATGCCCATAAATCATTGTGCCACCTACCCCCAAAATGGTAGGACTTTGAAGAAGGAGAACCTTACCCATTCATCAGTTAAAAAGGTCCCCTTTATATTATTATAGTAGACCTTTTTTATTATATAAATGGTTAAAATATTCATCAAGCTGATCCTCCTGGACAAGTTATCCTCAGGAGAATGGGGGTCACCAACCCCTCCTCTACCAGAAACACAAGCAAGGGTGCTTCTGCTCATGCTTTACCTTCACACATTGTCAACAAACCAGATTCATTAGCAATGGAATGGCCCGGCACGTGGCACCTATTAGCCATAGACTGATGGACTCATCCCCACTGTTGATCTCTGTGCTGAACCTGAATGGATAAAGTTCTTGTGCAAAGTCCTGCTACTCTGCTAGGACTTTGCAAAGGTTAAAGAAGAAGGAAAGATAAAAACTAAGTAAACTTTATCAGAAAGGTCTATATAAATACAGCCATAAGCACTCACAGAAACACAGGATTTTTTGGGTACATGCTCTTCAGTATCAGACTTCCTCTCTTTTAGGGCTCCTTCAGGTTTGGGGCTTGAGTCTGCTCAGTTCTCTCCTCTCTTCCTCTCCCCCTCCCTTCTCCTGCTCCCCCCTCCCATAAGAATGCATAAGAACTCGCTCCCCCCACCCTTAGGAATGTGTGATCTGAGCTTCCAATGGCTATTACTGCAGCAGGAAGCTACCAAGACCAAGCTAAAATGGCAGCTGCTATCTTAAACAGAGGGAGCTTCTTGGGCTTTTCACTCAGGTATAGTAAAGCTTTCTGCAAAATATAGTGTTCTAGGTGCCAATAATGTGGCAAATCTATTGGCAGTAAAATGCCAAAATTACTTTCCTTCTCATCCCATTGCAGCAGTGTTGAACTTGGGTGTCTTTGACCCACTGGGGATGCCACCTCAGGGGCCACCAAGCCCAGTTAAGAGCGCCTCTGAACACCAGAGCTGATGCCCCCTTGTATGAACTGTGTACTGATGTTGCTCTACGCAGAAAATGAAATGTGAGCAGAATTGTCACTTGACATAAAGCAGAGCAACATCACAAGACTTTTCTCTTCTCACAAACGTAATATTCTGCCGACTGTAGCCAGTGTACATACGCCGATGGAGAAACCGTTTCGTGTGGCATGGCCCTTTGTGTATAATGGAGATTGGGAAAGTAGGAAACAAACCCACCAGAAAACACACCATTCATTCTATAGCAGAACTACTAAACATTTGTTTGCAGATTTTTCCAATTTATTGTTATTTTTAAACTCAGGCAAGAATTTTTAGCGAGCGGAGATATTAAATCTGCTTATCTAATTATTGTTCTCGGGGAAATTACTCTGTTGTTGCTTCTGCTGCAGAAACATGTGGGATATCTGTGCTAAAACCAGACAATATGATATAATTGAACCCGTTATCTATTGACTGATAAAGCTAATGGGCTGGATAGCAATAACGAGCAGCAATAAACCCATAAACACTTCGCCAAGTTCCGCCGGGCGAGTAACTCGCTGTTATAGGCAGATGGCTCAGCGTTAGCATTAAAATTACATTTGCTGTAATCATGATGCAGATTAGTGGCCTAAACTGCAGAATTGTCTGGATTGTTCTTCATGTGTTTCTTCACCAGCATCTGAAAAAATGCGAATTTGGTTACTTTGTCTAAAGGTCCCCATACACCTTCAGATCCGCTCGCTTAGCGATGTCGCCAAGCGAGCGGATCTTCTCCCGATATCACCACCTACGGGTGGGCGATATTGGGCGAATCCAGGCTAATTCGTTAGTAGGAATTCGAACGACAGGTATAGGAGAAGTCGAATTGGGGACCGCACCAACGAGCGAATGCGGTCCCCGATCCGACTAAATTTTTTAACCTGCCCGATCGAGATCTGGCTGATTTCAGGCCAGATGTCGGTAGGGCAGGCCCGTCGTTGGTGCCCATACACAGCCGATTAGCTGCCGAAACGGTCAAAGGGACTGATATCGGCAGCTAGAATCGGCCAGTGTATGGCCACCTTAAGGGTGAAGACACACAGAGCTACTAGTAGCAGCTACTTGTCGTGGCTACTAAAATAGACAATGCCGGTCATTTACTGATAACTGTTTCTACATGTGTTTTAGCAGAGGCAGTTCTCAGTATTGTCTATGGCATTGTATTTTCTGGCATTTAGCAGGAGTAAAAAAGTAGCTGCTACTAGTAGCTCTGTGTGTCTTCACCGTTAAAGGAACAGTAACATCAAAAAAATGAAAGTTTTTTTTAAAGTAAATTATCTGTTGCCATGTGGGCAGCCATTCAAGCTGGAAAAGTGGGCATAGGATTGCCACCTTTCCTCAATCTTTTTACCATACAGAGCAGAGGGAGGGTCCACAAGGGGGTAGCTCCATGACATTAGGGGCATGGCTTAGGTGGGCCGCATATAAGTGGAAATAGTGAGTGGGGCAGGCTAGAAAGGGAGCTGGGAGAATAGGAATTGGGTCGGGGCAGATCAGTTGGTAAATTTGTAAGCCGCACCTGAATCCAAAGGGGTCCAAGATCCCATCTCCATTTGTGGGTGCAGGGGCAGATAGGGAGTTTTAATAGGGTTGTCACCTCAACCTTTTCATACTGGCCATATATTGAATCCATATTCAGCATGGCTAAGGACTCATGGGCATTTCTTCCTGCGCTCAACTGTGGTCGGGTTTCCTGCCTTCCACTGCAGGGGAGGGCAAAAAGAAATGCATCCCATTCTTCCTTATGGGGCAATTCTAACACAGGCGCATATAAGCACTGAACGCAACATGATGGGTGGGCAGGGTGAGTAAAGTAGCTGCCTATGCTTAAGTGACAGAGGGCCCCCTGTGCCAACGTCAGCCCCTGAGGAGTAGCAGCTTTCCCTTCCAGGTACGCCCATTTAACCCTATGGCAAAGCAGCAGGGGAAATTCAGACATTTATCCATGCGAAGTCCAAAACCCACTTCTTGTGCCATCGGCCTAATATCCTTATAGATTATAAACTATATTCTATAAACGATAAAACAATGTCAAATAACAAGGGACACACGCAGCTAAATCTGCTGATATAGGAATAAAGAAACAGTATGATAAAGGGAAAATCTAAGCTGAATGGCAAAGCTATTACATGTAAATGGGATGTAATTGGTCGCCTTGTCAAGGAGCTGGGAAACAGATTAGCAGATATACGAGACAAAATAGAACCCCTTTTAGCATCAAATCTTGTGTTTCTGTTAGGGGAGAGCTATACATAAAGGACCAGTGTCGGACTGGCCCCCCAGCAGGAAAACTCCCGGTGGGCCCAGGTGTCAGTGGGCCCCCCTGCTCACCCTACCATTTGCCCTGTATGCCTATACCATGGCCATTACTCAATTCTATATGAGAAGAAACAGAAGAAATGGAGGAAAGGATAGATAATAGTATGTAAAAAGAAGTAATTAAGAGACTAAAGAAAGTGAATGAACAGAGAAGGGGAGAGTGGGCCTAAGGTCTAAGGTTTTCTGGTGGGCCCTTGGCACCCCTGTCCGACACTGTAAAGAACAGCTTTGATTTGTTAACTTGGCAACTCTCTAACCACTCGTTCCTTAAAGGTAGTTGTGCCCAATAACACTTCTGTCAAGTGCACCATTTGGCACAGGAGAACCCTGGCACTTTTGCCACCCTATGCAGTAGGTGATGGCAATTCTAGGGATCCCGCTGCAGGCTGCACCAATCAGCATCAGCAGAAGTGCTCCCAAAGGACCACACGTGACAGGGATCCGTATTTGTCAAACAAAAATATTAAAGGGGAACTCCACCCACTTTTTTTAACAGGGTAATGCAAAGCATCATTCCAACATACACCATTTGTAATTTGTAAATGTGGTTTCCATTAGAATCAGTATCTGTCTGGCTAATTGTGCTGCACTGCCTGTTCTGACTCCAGAAAATATGCATCAGAAGCCAGTTGGGAAAAAGGAGATGACTTCTGTTGCATGATCAAAACCAAAGGAAAGCAAAAATAAACTCTGATTTTGGCTGTACAAACATTTAAAAACAACTTGAGACCATTGGGGAAAGGGGAGAGATGAACAGAGGAACATTAAGACCTGAGGATGGGAGTTGGGAGACATCGTGAAAATATAGTCGGAGAGATGGGTTTCAGATTTGGATCTAATTCTCTTGACTGTTCAGCTATCATAGAACTGGATCTGCAGTTTGGGCCTCCGGTGAAACTAACAGGAAGCAGATTGGCAGCAGCCAGAGGGGGCCTAGTAAGAACCCATGACCCCCACACCCTTGCAAGCCCCAATCCCCATTCCAGCCTAAGAGAGGGCTCCACTTGTATCAGTGTATTAATGTGCACTACATTTGGTGCCTCTGATTAAAGGCAGAAGCAGCAGCCCGTTTCAGAGTCCCCAAACTGAAGGTCAGTGCTTCGGAATACAACATATGATGCCCTTCGTCTAATGGGATCTGAGTTGAATGAGGCCACTCCAGTTTCCCATGGACTATTATTATAATCATATTCTCTGCTTTAAGAAGTACTTGCAGCCAATTAGGCCCAATCACAGTGCTGGCCGCCATGAGTAGCTAATTATCAGCCTTCACCTGTTCCAACTAAGAGATTTTTTCAAGGGCAGATAAATGATTAAACAATAACGATGGTGCCCTTTAACTGTCCAGTTTAATATTTCTTCCCAACACTAAAGGAAACAGGCCAGGATTTACCAATGGGTTAATCAATATACATTCGTATCCTGGCAACAGCATCCGCAGGCACCCTGTGCTTTATGGATAGAATGGAGAGATATAAATAGAGAAATGCTCATAAGGTGACTCCATTATGGCGCTTGGATTTTGAAGGAATCAGCTCACTTCACTCCCTGCCGTCCTAGACCAGTGATCCCCAACCAGTGGCTCAGGGGCAACATGTTTCTCCCCAACCCCTTGGATGTTGCTCCCAGTGCCCCCAAACCAGGTAGTTATTTTTGAATTCCTGACTTGGGGGCAAGTTTTGGATAAATAAAAACAAGATTTCCTACCAAATAAAGCCCCCTGTAAGCTGATAGTGTGCATAGAGGCCCCTAATAGCCAATCACAGCCCTTATTTGGCTCCTCCATGAACTTTTATGGTGCTTGTGTTGCTCTCCAAGTTTTTGTCCATTTGACTGTGGCTCACAAGTAAGAAAGGTTGGGGACCCTTGTCCTAGAGGATCTGTGTCCCTTTCCCCACCAGCTAAATATAAGGAATTTTATCTAGAAGTCATTCCGAGAGGTTACTATTGTTCGTCTCTAGATATGTGGCCCGGACTGGCAATCTGTGGAGCTGTAGATTCTGGCAAATGCCAGAGGGACTGCTGTAGGATGCCATAGATGACAGTCACTATTTATTGGGCCGGTGGGGGGCTGTTTGGACCTCCATGTACTTGAAATGCCAGGGCCTATTCTGAATCCCAGTCCAGATTGGATCTGCGGGTTCTGGCAAATGCCAAATGCTCTAAGATGCGTTAGACAGTGATTTATTGAGGTCCGTAGGGGCCTGTTTTGGCCTCGGTGTACCTGAAATGCCAGGGGTCCATTTTGAATCCCAGTCTGGACCTGCTAGATATGCATTGAGTTGATTCCAGGTAACACCAGTCACCAAAGGTTCTTGGCTAGAGGGCAGAACATTCACAGGTCCAAGAAAACTTGTCTGTAGATACAGCCCAGGTAAGTTTTTTAGAAGCGCTGTCAGTACTATACATAAGGGGCTTGTTGTTCTAGAGTGATTAAGCTTGCTTGTCCCTCAATATACTGTATCATGTAACAGTGAATAAAAATCAGGCTGGTTCAGCATTGGCGTTGGGGAAACATGGATTCACTGATGCATGAAATATATTTCAGTAAAAGCCGAAGAGAAAGATTTAACCTGATAGGAACATGAGAAAGGGGTGAGTTATTACATTCTCTGAGCTGCACATCCAGAAAGCTCTTTGCTATATATTAGTTTAGTCTCATAAGAATGTAAATCTTGCCTCCGATTCAGGCTGATATCAGTTAAAGAGCAACTGTCCTCTGGCAAAAATAAGAAACATTGCATGGGACCTGTTATCCAGAATGCTCTGGATATCCTTCCTTTAAATCATTTAAACATGAAATAAGCCCAATAGGATTGTTTTGCCTCTAATAAGGATTAATTATATCTTAGTTGGGATCAAGTACAGGTACTGTTTTATTATTACAGAGAAAAGGGAATCATTTAACCATTAAATAAACCCAATAGGGCTGTTCTGCCCCCAATAAGGGGTAATTATATCTTAGTTGGGATCAAGTACAGGTACTGTTTTATTATTACAGAGAAAAGGGAATCATTTAACCATTAAATAAACCCAATAGGGCTGTTCTGTCCCCAATAAGGGATAATTATATCTTAGTTGGGATCAAGTACAGGTACTGTTTTATTATTACAGAGAAAAGGGAATCATTTAACCATTAAATAAACCCAATAGGGCTGTTCTGCCCCCAATAAGGGGTAATTATATCTTAGTTGGGATCAAGTACAGGTACTGTTTTATTATTACAGAGAAAAGGGAATCATTTAACCATTAAATAAACCCAATAGGGCTGTTCTGCCCCCAATAAGGGGTAATTATATCTTAGTTGGGATCAAGTACAGGTACTGTTTTATTATTACAGAGAAAAGGGTATCATTTAACCATGAAATAAACCCAATAGGGCTGTTGTGCCCCCAATAAGGGGTAATTATATCTTAGTTTGGATCACGTACAGGTACTGTTTTTTATTAATTACAAATTACAAAAAATTTAAAAATTTTGAATTATTTGATAAAAATGGAGTCTATGGAGAATGGATTTTCCGTAATTTGGAGCTTTTTGGATTTCCACATAACAGATGCCATACCTGTATAGTAAGTAGGAGCTAGTACATGGTACAGGTATAGGACTCGTTATCCAGAATGCTTAGGACCAAGGGTATTCTGGATAAGGGGTCTTTCAGTAATTTGGATCTCCATACCTTAAGTATACTAAAAAATCTATAGACCATTAATTAAACCAATAAGATTGTTTTGCCTCCAATAAGGGGTAATTATATCTTAGTTGGGATCAAGTACAGGTACTGTTTTATTATTACAGAGAAAAGGGAATCATTTAACCATTAAATAAACCCAATAGGGCTGTTCTGCCCCCAATAAGGGGTAATTATATCTTAGTTGGGATCAAGTACAGGTACTGTTTTATTATTACAGAGAAAAGGGAATCATTTAACCATTAAATAAACCCAATAGGATTGTTCTGCCCCCAATAAGGGGTAATTATATCTTAGTTGGGATCAAGTACATGGTACTGTTTTATTATTACAGAGAAAAAGGAAATCAGTTTTAAAATTCTGAATTATTTGATTAAAATGGAGTCTACGGGAGAGGGGGTTTCCATAATTCGGAGCTATCTGGATAATGGGTTTCCGGATAAGGGATCCCATACCTGTACTTCATTTGCAGGTTTAAAACAATGATATGCCCATTAATGACTATTGTACACTAATAATAAATGTAAAATGTCATTGTATATTTGATTTGATCTGAAAGGGTGTTGGAAAATAATAGTTAATTGATCTTTGCCTTTTGCCAAGTCAGCGCCTGAGCAGATCAAATCTGGGGCCCCTGCAGGCCTGTCAGTGGAGCACTCCATCTATAGTCCAGTGTAGTGCTCAAAAGATAGATACTGAAATCTGACAAAGCCCAGACTGGACATTGATTGGATGGAAGTTCACATGTTTTGGCCGAAGAACTTCCATTTTGGTTAACTTGATACCTTATTAGAAGTTTTTCAGTCGATGGTAGTACAGGTATGGGATCCAATATCCGGAAACCCATTATCCAGAAAGTTCAGAATTACGGAAAGACCATCTCTCATAGACTCTATTATAAGCAAATAATTCTAATTTTTGAAAATGATTTCCTTTTTCTCTGTAATAATAAAACAGTACCTGTACTTGATCCCAACTAAGATATAATTACCCTTATTGGGGGCAGAACAGCCCTATTGGGTTTATTTAATGGTTAAATGATTCCCTTTTCTCTGTAATAATAAAACAGTACCTGTATTTGATCCCAACTAAGATATAATTACCCCTTATTGGGGCAGAACAGCCCTATTGGGTTTATTTAATGGTTAAATGATTCCCTTTTCTCTGTAATAATAAAACAGTACCTGTACTTGATCCCAACTAAGATATAATTACCCCTTATTGGGGGCAGAACAGCCCTATTGGGTTTATTTAATGGTTAAATGATTCCCTTTTCTCTGTAATAATAAAACAGTACCTGTACTTGATCCCAACTAAGATATAATTACCCCTTATTGGGGCAGAACAGCCCTATTGGGTTTATTTAATGGTTAAATGATTCCCTTTTCTCTGTAATAATAAAACAGTACCTGTACTTGATCCCAACTAAGATATAATTACCCCTTATTGGGGCAGAACAGTCCTATTGGGTTTATTTAATGGTTAAATGATTCCCTTTTCTCTGTAATAATAAAACAGTACCTGTATTTGATCCCAACTAAGATATACAGTGGTGTGAAAAACTATTTGCCCCCTTCCTGATTTCTTATTCTTTTGCATGTTTGTCACACAAAATGTTTCTGATAATCAAACACATTTAACTATTAGTCAAAGATAACACAAGTAAACACAAAATGCAGTTTTTAAATGAGGGTTTTTATTATTTAGGGAGAAAAAAAATCCAAACCTACATGGCCCTGTGTGAAAAAGTAATTGCCCCCTGAACCTAATAACTGGTTGGGCCACCCTTAGCAGCAATAACTGCAATCAAGCGTTTGCGATAACTTGCAACAAGTCTTTTACAGCGCTCTGGAGGAATTTTGGCCCACTCATCTTTGCAGAATTGTTGTAATTCAGCTTTATTTGAGGGTTTTCTAGCATGAACTGCCTTTTTAAGGTCATGCCACAACATCTCAATAGGATTCAGGTCAGGACTTTGACTAGGCCACTCCAAAATCTTCATTTTGTTTTTCTTCAGCCATTCAGAGGTGGATTTGCTGGTGTGTTTTGGGTCATTGTCCTGCTGCAGCACCCAAGATCACTTCAGCTTGAGTTGACGAACAGATGGCCGGACATTCTCCTTCAGGATTTTTTGGTAGACAGTAGAATTCATGGTTCCATCTATCACAGCAAGCCTTCCAGGTCCTGAAGCAGCAAAACAACCCCAGACCATCACACTACCACCACCATATTTTACTGTTGGTATGATGTTCTTTTTCTGAAATGCTGTGTTACTTTTACGCCAGATGTAACGGGACATGCACCTTCCAAAAAGTTCAACTTTTGTCTCGTCGGTCCACAAGGTATTTTCTCAAAAGTCTTGGCAATCATTGAGATGTTTTTTAGCAAAATTGAGACGAGCCTTAATGTTCTTTTTGCTTAAAAGTGGTTTGCGCCTTGGAAATCTGCCATGCAGGCCGTATTTGCCCAGTCTCTTTCTTATGGTGGAGTCGTGAACACTGACCTTAATTGAGGCAAGTGAGGCCTGCAGTTCTTTAGATATTGTCCTGGGGTCTTTTGTGGCCTCTCGGATGATTTGTCTCTGCGTTCTTGGGGTAATTTTGGTCGGCCGGCCACTCCTGGGAAGGTTCACCACTGTTCCATGTTTTTGCCATTTGTGGATAATGGCTCTCACTGTGGTTCGCTGGAGTCCCAAAGCTTTAGAAATGGCTTTATAACCTTTACCAGACTGATAGATCTCAATTACTTTTGTTCTCATTTGTTCCTGAATTTCTTTGGATCTTGGCATGATGTCTAGCTTTTGAGGTGCTTTTGGTCTACTTCTCTGTGTCAGGTAGCTCCTATTTAAGTGATTTCTTGATTGAAACAGGTGTGGCAGTAATCAGGCCTGGGGGTGACTACAGAAATTGATATTGAAATTGAAAATTGAAATTGATAAACCACAGTTAAGTTATTTTTTAACAAGGGGGGCAATCACTTTTTCACACATGGCCATGTAGATTTGGAGTTTTTTTTCTCCCTTAATAACGTAAACCTTCATTTAAAAACTGCATTTTGTGTTCAATTATGTTATCTTTGACTAATAGTTAACGGTTTTTGATGAGCAGAAACATTTAAGTGTGACAAACATGCAAAAGAATAAGAAATCAGGAAGGGGGCAAATAGTTTTTCACACCACTGTAATTACCCCTTATTGGGGGCAGAACAGCCCTATTGGGTTTATTTAATGGTTAAATGATTCCCTTTTCTCTGTAATAATAAAACAGTACCTGTACTTGATCCCAACTAAGATATAATTACCCCTTATTGGGGGCAGAACAGCCCTATTGGGTTTATTTAATGGTTAAATTATTCCCTTTTCTCTGTAATAATAAAACAGTACCTGTACTTGATCCCAACTAAGATATAATTACCCCTTATTGGGGGCAGAACAATCCTATTGGGTTTATTCAATATTTAAATGATTTTTAGCAGACTTAAGGTATGGAGATCCAAATTACGGAAAGATCCCTTATCCGGAAAACCCCAGGTCCCGAGCATTCTGGATAATAGGCCCCATACCTGTATAGGCATAAACATACACAGGTGCAATGAGACTTCTACTATTATTAGACCCCTACGTGCCTACATACACTATATGGCCAAAAAGTATTTAGACACCACTTCTAATTATTAAACTCGGTTATTAAAGACACAACTGTCACTGCTAAAATATCTGCCACCACATCATACATCGCTATTTTGTACTTCCGACTTGGCAAGATAGTACAAGAAGGCTCTTTCCTGTTTCAGCACAATAATGACCCTATGTACAAAGTGAGGGCATAGAGAATTGGCTGCTTTAGCAGCAAAGACCAACTTTATATTGATACCCTTGGATCTGGAATGAGATGTTGGCTAGGCAAGTGTTCCCATACACATATTCTTGGCCCTAAATCGTATGGCAGGGAAGGTGACTAGCATAGGCAGATTGCAGCCCCCCTTCCATTTAAGTATTCCTTTGCCTGTCACTTCTGAAGCTAGCAATAAAAATGTTTTATAATGCAATTTATAATCAGTTACCAAGGTATTTTCCCCGGGATGATGGAGTGCACAGTCTACGCCGGACAGTAACGATATTAATTCATTTCCTTCATTTCAGTGTCTTGTTAAATCTGTTTATTGAACACAAATCTGCCATAAATGTCAAAACTTTCTCAGCTACTCACAAATCCCATGGAGAACGCTCAATATATGCAACGCATGGAAGATGTAAAAGTATACTTTGGTCAAGAACGAGAATCCTTGTGATACGTACAAGATTCTATGGGGGTTATGTAATAAAAGGCACTAGTTTTGCTCAGGAGCATTAACCTATAGCAACCAATCAGCAGGTAGAATTTACTGGTCACCAGTGTAAAAGCAAACATCGTATTGGTTGCTATGGCTTACTGCTACTGGGCAGGGCTGTTGTGCTAGAAAGGGTGGGTATATATATACAGTATTTGAAGAGATGGGGGGATCAGCTGTGATACGAACAACAAACAAGTGAAAGTACAAAATGTGGAGATTAGTCCATTAGCCTCCAACTCAGGGTCAGACTGGCCTTCCAGAGAATCAGAGGATCTAGATCTAGTTGGCCCCATTCAAGGTAAATTCCCATTAGCCGATACTTATAGCACTTCAGCTACTAGCCATGAAAGTGGGCCCTGGATGTCAGGTTCTCTGGGGAGCCCTAGGACACCCAGTCCGGCATTTGCCTCCAAGACAGACCTTGACTACACCATCAAAGCACCAGCCACCCATTCAGGATAAGACCTTGAAGACTACCAGCTACCCTATCTCATGGTGCCATTTGCTGCTTCCACCTTCAGTAGGGCATCATTACTACAGGTTAGGGATCTATTATTGAGAATGCTTAGGATCTGTGGTTTTGCAGAAAAGAGGTCTTTTTGTAATTTGGATCTTCATTGCTTTGTAAGTTAACACTATTTCTGTTGATCATCTGCCACTCTTAGCTGGAGTATCTGTGGCTTTTTCCTTTCCCCTCTGAATGTGTTTTTTGGCCATTCAATTTCCATGTGTTCCTGTTCTCTTTCAGTTAAATAAATGTATTGAGATTCAAGCTGAGCGAGCCGTGAGTTTACAGGGGAAGAAGAAATATATAGAGAAACTATTCAGATGCCACTTCATTTCATCAGGCATTTTCCTGGGAAAATTGAAAAGCATAAACCAGAGCAAGACAGCACATATCAATCCAATGAGCTGCACAGAGAGCAGAACACATTATGGGAGCTAATGTGGCGGCTGAAAGGCCCAAACAGCCCATATGACTGGCAGAACCTTTACATTTTCCACCATTTGGTTCCCAGCCAATTATCGTGGGTACTTTCTCAGAGGAACATCTCACTTTTCGACTTCTCTTTACAAAGACTGGAGGGATTCTAAAAAACACGTTAAGGGCTTTTGGTTCAGAAATCGTTAGCGTTTTAAGATGACAGTGATTTAATAGATTTCTCTCATATTCTATAAGTATACAGTGTGTTCCCTTCCACTCCAGGCTCTGACAGGGAGAAGATAAATGGAGCTTTCTTCTTCAATATCTCCCTGAAAAGTGCAGCGAAAAATACAGAACATAACAAATGTGCTGGGGGGATTTTATATCCTGATAACTGATTAGAAATAAAGATGTTTCCTTTCTGCTGCATCAATGTTAACCTTTCTCAGAAGCTAATGGTAAAAAAACATTGCTCAGTGCTGAACAACCATATCTATCTATCATCTATCTATCTATCTATCTATCAATCATCTATCTATATATCTGCCTGTCTGTCTGTCTGCCTGCCTGTCTGTCTGTCTGTCTGTCTGTCTGTCTGTCTATCTATCTATCTATCTATCTATCTATCTATCTACACCTTGTGTCTCAACCCTTTCTCCTTGTAGATTGTAAGCTCTTTTGGGCAGGGCTCTCTTCTCCTCTTGTATGTATGTATGTATGTATGTATAACTTTATTTATAAAGCGCCACAAGGGTACGCAGCGCTGTACAGTCTTACAGAATACAAAATTACACACAGGGAGGACAAGTGATATAATAAATAAATACAATAAATATATATATATATATAAGTGCCATGTGGTATGAGACACAGTAGGAAGGAGGTCCCTGCCCCGTAGAGCTTACAATCTAAGTGGTTGGGTAACATACAGGCACAAAGCGGAAGGTAAGAGTGCATCAGGTATGGGCATTTGCCCTTAAGCGCAGGACTAGGCGAGATAATGTCTTAGTGCTCCAGAAGGTAACAGCTGAGCTTTTTCTTAAAGAGAGTGGGTGAGTTTTCCCTACGGAGGGATTCAGGGATAGAGTTCCAGAGGTAAGGAGCAGCGAGATAGAAAGGTTTAAGACGAGAGAGCGCAGTGGGTGTGGATGGTGTAAAAAGACAGAGGCTCTGAGAGGAGCGGAGGAGACGACCAGGAACATGTAGGGAGACCAGTGAAGACATGTAGTGAGGAGCAGAGGAGTGAAGGGCTTTGAATGTTAGTAGAAGGATTTTGTAAGCTATCCTTTGCTTGATAGGCAGCCATGCAAGAGAGTTTAATTGAGGCTGAACAGGTTCCCTCTTAGGAGAGAGCAGGAGGATCCTGGCAGCAGAGTTTAAAATTGATTGCAGGGGAGAGAGGTGGGAGTCTGGGAGGCCGGTTAGTAGGAGATTGCAGTAATCTAAGCGGGAAAGGATAAGGGCATGGATTAGTGTTTTAGATGTTGCTTGTGAAAGAAAGGGGCGTATCTTGGCAATATTGCGGAGGAAAAAGCGGCAGGTTTTGGCAGTGTTATTAATATGGTTAGCGAAGGAGAGTGACTGGTCAAAGATAACCCCAAGGCAGCGTGCAGAATTTACAGGGTTGATGGTCATGCCATCAATAGTGATGGTGAAAGGAGGAGGAGGGCCAGGTTTGGGTGGGAAGACCATGAGTTCGGTTTTAGCTAGGTTAAGTTTGTGGTGTTCATCCAGGAGGAGATAGCCAGGAGGCAGTTACCAACCTGGGTTTGAACATCAGCAGTTAGTGCAGGGGTGTCTAAATATATCTGGATGTCATCTGCATATAGGTGATATTTAAGACCAAAGGAAGAGATAAGGTCTCCCAAAGAGAGAGTGTACAGGGAGAACAGCAGGGGACCAAGCACAGAGCCCTGAGGCACCCCCACACTAAGCGGAACTGGGTTAGAGGATTTGTTAGTAAGAGCGACAGAGAAGGAGCGGTTAGAGAGATAGGAAGAGAACCAGGATGCTGCTTGATCCCGGATACCCAGAGAATAGAGAATTTTCATAAGGATAGAATGGTCGACAGTATCAAAAGCAGAGGAAAGGTCTAGGAGAATGAGAACCGAGTAGCTTCCTTTGGCCTTGGCAGTCTGGAGATCATTTGCCACTCTACATAAGGCCGTCTCAGTGGAGTGCGCAGGCCGAAAACCAGACTGCATAGGGTCCAGCAGATTATGGGTGCAGAGGAAGTTAGTTACACGAGAAAAGACAAGACGTTCCAGGAGTTTAGAGGCTAGGGGCAGGAGAGAGACGGGATGGTAGTTAGAAAGGCAGGATGGGTCCAGTGTAGCCTTTTTAAGAATGGGGTTGACACATGCTTGTTTGTATAGAGAGGGAAAAGTACCAGAAGCCAGAGAGGAATTGAATATGTGGGTAAGAGCTGGAGTAAGGGCGGGGGCACACTGTTTTAGTAGGGATGAGGGCATAGGGCCCAGTGAGCAGGTAGTAGGCGGAGAGGATCGGAGAAGCTCAGAAACTTCAGACTCTGTTACGAGATTGAAGGAGCTGAATACGGAGAGAGGAGATTTAGGAAGGTTGAGATTACTGGTATCTGAGGGTTGGGAAAATTGATTGCGGATAGAATCGACTTTGCTTTTGAA
Organism: Xenopus tropicalis; assembly: GCF_000004195.4. Lineage (NCBI taxonomy): Eukaryota > Metazoa > Chordata > Amphibia > Anura > Pipidae > Xenopus > Xenopus tropicalis. Next base: position 18,378,098 of record NC_030678.2, read on the forward strand.
GAAGTCAGCAAAGTCCTGGGGGGTGTGTTCAGATACGATTGATTCATTAGGTGAGGGATGAAGTAGCGCGTTAAATATGGAGAATAAGTGCTGCGGGTTTGATTTATTATTATTTATAAGTGTGTTATAGTATGCTTGCTTGGCCTGGGATAGGGCAGTATTGAGGCACACCATAAGAAATTTATAGTGGAGGAAGTCAGCTTTAACGCGTGATTTCCTCCAAATGCGCTCAGCAGATCGTGCACAGGATCGCAGAAATCGCGTCTGAGGGTTAAGCCAGGGACGGGGTTTTGCGGGCATGACTGCGTTGTGGTTGCAGGGGGGCATGGGTGTTAATTGCGGATGATAAAACAGAGTTGTAGCTATTTACCAGTAACTCAGGATCAGAGGAAGCACAGAAGGAGGAGAGGCTAGAACTGAGAGAGTTAGAGAGAGAAGTTATATCCACCCTTCGAGTGTTGCGAATCAGGGTTTGAGGCTAAGCATTAGTAGAAGGAGAAGGAGACACGTGCGAGATAGAAAAAGAGATAAGATGATGATCTGAAAGAGGAAAAGGCTCACTGGTAAATGTAGATAGATCCAGATTTTTAGAAAAGACCAGATCTAGAAAATGACCATCCTTATGGGTAGCTGTATTAGTCCATTGCCGGAGATCAAAGGAGGAGGTTAGATGGAGAAATCGAGAGGGCCAGGGCTGAGAGGGGTCATCTATGTGGCAATTGAAGTCGCCTAAAATGATTGCAGGGGTGTCAGAGCATAGAAAAAAAGAGAGCCAGGATTCAAAGTCAGAGAGAAAAGTAGCCAAGGGTTTTGAAGAAGGAGGTCTGTAAACAACTGCCACCCGCACAGAGAGAGGGTGGAACAGCTGAACCGTATGCACCTCGAAAGAAGGAAACCTGAAAGTAGGGGGTATAGGGATAAGTTTAAACCGGCAATGAGGGGAGAGCAGAACCCCTACCCCTCCCCCACGGCCAGTAATGCGGGGAGTGTGAGAGAATGAAAGGCCGCCATAAGAGAAAGCTGCCTCAATAGCATTATCATTCTGAGAGAGTCAGGTCTCTGTTATGGCAAAAAGGTGAAAGGACTTGGAGCAAAACAGATCATGAATAAAAGTGGCTTTGTTAGTTACAGAGCGGGTATTGAGAAGGGCACAAGAGAAGGGGAGATAGGAAGAGGAGAGAGTGGGAATGTGAACAGCGCCGGATTTGTGACGAGGGCGCCCCGAGGCCGCCCCCTCCGGCCTCCCCCTGTGCGCATGCGTGAATCGCCAACCCCGCCGCCCCACACAGCGAGCGCATGCGCGAACCCTCCCTCCGCGTCAGCTGCGCATGCGCATACATTTCATCTCCCATATGGAGCAGTGGGGAGAGGTCCCCATTGCTCTGTATAGGAGCAAAATTTAAAAATGTAATTGCGGCGGGGCGGCATGCCGCCCCTAAACTTTTGCCACCCTAGGCCCGGGCCTTTGTGGCCTCTCCACAAATCCGGGCCTGAATGTGAATAAGGTTAGACAGGTTAGTGGCTTGTGAGGGTTTTACCAGAAGAGAAGCATTGTGTGGGCGATAGGAGACTGGAATATGGCAGGGACCAGGATTGGGAGAGATATCGCCTGCGGCAAGTAGTAGCAGTAAGGAGAGGGAGAGGAGGTGGGAGAATGATTTACAATCGTTATGGTTTTGTGAGGTATTGGTTGGAGGTGCTAGATTTTGCAAAAATGTATAAAGATTGTAAGAGCAGCAGTGTGTAGAATGGAGCAGAGAGGGAGATATTGTTATGGAGTAGGGACAGTCAGCTGGGGGGCTAAAGGAAGACGTTACCTTTGGAAGCACAAACATGAAAGATAAGACTAATAAAAGCAATGACATTATGCTATATATCCAGTAATCTTGGTCCCGATTCAGATGGACTGAGGGTGTTGGTCTTCTGCTGTTGCTTCTCCTGTTGCTCCTCTTGTTAAACTCCTTTTCCAGTTCACTTGTGAATGATTCACTTTGGAAGGATTCACTCTTGCGCTGCTACCCTTGCGTTGCTTTCCCAAATGAGGTTTTAAGATATAGGGAGAGCAAGCTGGGTATCGGTTGTTGGCTGCTTTTTATGTAACTCTGTATGTCCAATGTATGTAACCCACTTATTATTGTTGTACAACCTATATTTAAATCTGCCCATCTGCCCATGTAGGGTTTCCCTGTCATTTTTGGCAGGTAACCACTAATGTATAAAAGCACCATCGTGGGTCATCAGAAGTAATGGGTGAATCTGTCCCGGTTCGCTCAAAGCGCGGGTACGTTTTTGCTGCGGCCATGCCTTTTTTTGCTGCTACCAATTTTTTTTGTTTACATGGCCGCGCCTATTTTGACACAACCGCAACCTTTTTCGACGCACAACAAATTTTTTTTCACAGCAAATTTTTGTGGAAGTTTCACAAAACAACCAATGGCAAAATGCGGAAATTCACTGCGAATCCATTCCTGCCGAAAAAATGCGCTCATCACTAGTCATCAGCAGCAAAACAACAAACACAAATGCAGATGTGTCTAATAGCAAATTGGATCTAAATTTGCTGTTGCTCCCAGTAGGTGGCCATTTTTACATTTCTGGGCTTGGAGACAAGTTTTGGAAGTACAGAGACACAGTTTTACTCCAAGCAGAGCCTCCTGCAGGCCAGCAGTTACATCGGGGCTACAAAATAGCCAATCACAGCCCTTATTTGGCATCCCCAATGAACTTTATTCAAACTTTTGTGACACAACATTTTTTACAAAAAGGTTGGAGATCCCTTTCCAACTGCATGAGGGCTATTTAGTTTCTCCCCTTGAAGTGTGAATGGGTTGGTACCCTGGGTTACTAATCTACCAGCATAGGGGCTCAATTGTATATACTCAGGGTAGAGTTGTGGTCTCCTGGAAGTTCGTTAAGAAGGTGACCTCTAATTGTTGTTATTGGAACCCAAGTGTATGTATCAAACATCTATCTGTATCTGTTCACTTGCTTTGAGCTGTCAGATGGTGGATATACCGAAAATATCTAACAACTGTTTCTTAGTATAACATACTTTGTACACTATACTTATCTATCATATTTCATGTTTGCTGCCCATTTGAGTATGGATATTTTAATTGCTTGAATATGGTTATAGTTTATTTGACCCATTACTAACCCGTCTTAGTATATATATACTGTATATATACTTTTCTCCACTATTGGGTAGTACGACTTTCACTTACTGTTTTATCCAGAATTCAATTATCTGCCTAGTGCCTGGATTCCCAGCTATCCACAATGCCCCGAGCAGATAAAGAGCTCAAACAACACAGCAAAGTCCCAGGTGGTAGATTAATCTCTATGAACCTCAGAGCTGAGAGTGCTATAACATAGCTTGGCTTGATATGAGAGATAAAAGGAAGCCAGTTCAATATTTTATTTATGTCTTTAACAAATAAAGAAATGTTAGACTAGAAATAAAGTCAATGTTAAACCGTTGTTTGTGGAACACCCTTGAAACGGAGACAGCTAGGGCTTTGCATCAGTTATGCTACATGACATCTATCAAAAGTGTGAAATTGAGCTTTCTTATCTATTAAACAAATTCCGTGCATGGAATAGGTTTGGATAGGGAGCGAGCTGTAACGAGCCCAATGCCAGCTGAATGCCGACTCTAATGGGACATTTCTGCAAACGGTGCTGTTCGGTTCCAAAAGCATTTAGCCCGCAGGGTCATTTTGTTACTCAGTGTCCCTTTTTCACATGTTTTCAGACAGTACCGTGTGTATTTATAATGATCAAGTTGATCTTGATATTTTAGCATGGCCTTTTGTATCATTGGCATTAATAGGCCAAACACAAGCATGTCCTTTTTTTTTTTTTAGTAAAGGCTATTTCTTTGTAATATATTATTCTATTATTAGCTGTCTCCTACCTTTCCAGAGCAAAATTTTCTATATAGGTATTCAAGGGCTTGTGGCTAGGGTTGCAGCTTCAGGATACTTTGACCCTTGATGCCAAAAAATGCCCCATTTAAAAAGAGCTTATGTTCAGGGTCTGACTGTGTTCAACAACCATTGCAAGGTTCCAATATTTTGCACCCTGCCCTGCATTTTGACCCCCATAAATTGGATAAATTGGGCTTCAGGAGGGAGCAGGGAGGGCATACTCTCCTGCAATCACATGGGGTTAGTGCGAGCAGTGGGGCGCCAGCTAATTGGTGTGGCAAGGTCACAGCACGGGTGAGGGGAGCGCGCTCATTGGAGGGAGCGCGGAGCGTGGGGAACGAAGGGTTAAATAGGGGCATATGCGGGCTTACCTCTTCACTAACCGAGCTGTGCAGGAATGGCCCCGCCCGCCCATGCCTATTTTGTTATTTATATACAGTATATATATATATTGAAAAAAAATCTGGTTTGTCGTAGCTTGTATGGAATAAAATATGTTTAAAAGGTTGTACAAACATGCTGGCCGGGTTTATGGCATTGTTATATATTTCAGAATTTTGGTAAGACGGCCTGCTGAGTTAGCAGAGGCTGGTCAGTCATTTTAAAAGTGTACAAGTTATTATTTAATGAACTTTAAGTTGTACTTTGATTTAATAAAACAAGCTGTGACCTCACTCATTGTCTCTGTCTAGTTATTGTGTGTTTAAGTTAGTATGGTTAATGCGAGCTACTAACCCCATGTATTAGCCCAAGGCCACCACGGCCCTCTAGCAGCAATGATCACTGCATCCCAAGATGCCCCAGTAGCTCCGCATCTTTTTTTCTGCTGATTCACAGTTCATGCTCTGTGCTGCTGTCAATTAAATTAACTATACAAGTAATTAAATCACACTCAGTACTTGGCAGCATAGAAACCTGTGCATTCTGCAGCAAAACTGATTCATTTGCAGGTTTTATGACAGATGTAACCTCATTTTCTGCAAAAGCTTTGATGATTTCTGTCGATCTCTAAGCTTAGCTTCTCAACATCAACCCACTGAGCATGTGTAGTGCCACTGACACTCAACAGATGGCTAAACAAGAGCAGAAGATGGGGAGTTGCTGTGGGTGGGCTTGAAAGTCTGGATTGTAACTGTAATATGGCTGCTGAACCTCTTTTAGTGATTCAAGCCCTTCAGGCTCACACACAGCCCACCTGTATCAACAATCTGTTTTTTTTTCCTTTAAAAATTCCATCTCAGAGTCCATGCTGTGCTGACGGCCTGAAAATGTAGCAAATAAATTTACTTAGTATAGATTGGAGCCGTAATGGTAGATTGAATAAAATGAATGACCCACATTTTGATCTTTTGATGGAACTGTTCAATAATTTGTTCATAGGAACCAATCAATAGGCAAATGGAAAACAATCTGAATGGACCTTTTTACTCATTATGATGGAATTGCAGATTGGTCGAGTGAACTTGTCATAGGCAGGTGAATATACTGATGGTGCATGGGATGGAGATAACAGTCGCAGTTTTGTCTTAAAGGGAAACTATATAAAATATAAAAATATATTGCATAATATATTTATCATATGTAAAACCCTGCTTCATCTAAATAAACCATCTTCCTAAAAATATACTTTTTTAGTACAGGTATGGGACCCGTTAACCAGAATGCTTGGGACCTGGGGTATAAGGGGTCTTTCCTTAATTCGGATCTCGTACCTTAAGTCTGCTAACAAAATTATTTAAACAGTAATTAAACCCAGTAGGATTGATTTGGCTCCAATAAGGATTCATTATATCTTAGTTGGGATCAAGTACAGGTACTGTTTTATTATTACAGAGAAAAGGGAATCATTTAACCATTAAATAAACCCAATAGGGCTGTTCTGCCCCCAATAAGGGGTAATTATATCTTAGTTGGGATTAAGTACAGGTACTGTTTTATTATTACAGAGAAAAAGGAAATTATTTTTAAAAATGTGAATTATTTGATTAAAATGGAGTCTATGGAAGATAGTCCCTTCCATAATTCGGAACTTTCTGGATAATGGGTCCAAGGGGTCCAATACCTGTAGTATGTGCTATTGGGTAATCCTTAATAGAAAATGGCCATTTTAAGTACTAAGGGCCGCCCCCTGGGATCCTACAATTCACGGTGCACACAAACAAACCAAGGGCACATATACATACTCCCACACTACTTCCTGTTACAGTTAGAGCTGCATTATTTCCTGTCAGCTGATCTCTGAGGGAGCACACAGCCCATCACTAAATGGAGGCTCAAGGGAAAATGATGTAAATGGCAATATTTACTGATATATATAGATTCCACTTTGGCAAGATTCTTAACTAGGCCACTTAACATGATAGAAACTATCTGTTGGTTATGTGTTCATTCTGGGGGTATAGTTTTCCTTTAATAATGAAACAGAAGATATTGCCTTTCATACTGACATGCTCTTGGCATTCACTTGGGTACAGCTTTACTCCTCTTTATACATGCTCTCACTTGTATATATCTCTGTTACCCCACTCACTTTATTCTGTATCCTTTAGTCTATAACTTTAGGATTATTATACGCCATATAAAAGCATTAGGCTGAAGGCCTCACTGTGTTTTTAAACTACAGTAATTACATTTGGTATTTGAAAAACGTGCACTTTATGTAAAAAAATGTGAGTAATGCACAAACATCTCTGAGACAAACATTTATCTTTGTCATTCAGTATGACTAGACAACAGATGGGTTAGCAGTGTTCCAAATTAAGTCTTAATCTGACCTATCAAAGAGAAATTGATGGATGTATAGAATTTAAAACCCCAAAAATGGTAATAATTCAGTCCAGGATGTAATAAATTGCACTTATCAGTCCATAAATTTTATCCATTTGGACATGTTGACAGCTCAACATTTTCTGACGAGGTTGCGGCACAATATCTTATAACTATAAGTAACTATTACTGAATTATACTTTCCACTTTTCCCTCATTCATACTGTATAACACATGCAGTGTATTGATCAGGCAAAAGTCCATTAGTTCTCTATTGTTCTCTTTCTTGTATCAGGGGAACCCAGGACTCAGAGCTGAGCCATGATGTACTCATGAAAAGCATTAGAACATTCCCAGTGCTGGGCCAACCTGTACAAATTAACAGAATTAGATTATTTCCAGTGCTGAGCCAACCTATATTTGTGAAGAGCATTAATGGGACTGCACTAAAAAAAAATGGAGAAGGACCTTGGAGTCCTTGTAGATAATAAACTTGGCTGTAGCAAGCAATGCCAGGCAGCAGCTGCAAGGGCAAACAAGGTTTTGAGCTGTATTAAAAGGGGTATAGATTCACGGGAGGAGGGGGTTATTCTTCCCCTTTACAGAGCGCTGGTAAGGCCCCATCTAGAATATGCTGTTCAGTTTTGGTCTCCAGTGCTCAAACGGGACATTATTGAGTTAGAGAGGGTCCAGAGAGGGGCAACAAAGCTGGTAAAGGGCATGGGAAGTCTCAGTTATGGGGAAAGACTGGCCAAGTTGGGTCTGTTTACACTGGAGAAGAGGCGCTTAAGAGGTGACATGATAACTATGTATAAATATATAAGGGAATCATATAATAATCTCTCTAATGTTTTATTTACCAGTAGGTCCTTCCAACGGACATGAGGGCACCCACTCCGTTTAGAAGAAGGGAGGTTCCGTTTAAATATTCGGAAAGGATTTGTTACTGTGAGAGCTGTGAAGTTGTGGAATTCCCTCCCCGAATCAGTCGTACTGGCTGATACATTATATAACTTTAAGAAGGGGATGGATTCTTAGCAAGTGAGGGAATACAGGGTTATGGGGGATACTCTTAGTACAAGTGAGGGAATACAGGGGTATGGGGGATAGCTCTCAGTACAAGTGAGGGAATACAGGGGTAGGGGGGATAGCTCTCAGTACAAGTGAGGGAATACAGGGTTATGGGAGATAGCTCTCAGTACAAGTGAGGGAATACAGGGGTAGGGGGGATAGCTCTCAGTACAAGTGAGGGAATACAGGGGTATGGGAGATAGCTCTCAGTACAAGTGAGGGAATACAGGGTTATGGGAGATAGCTCTCAGTACAAGTGAGGGAATACAGGGGTATGGGAGATAGCTCTCAGTACAAGTGAGGGAATACAGGGTTATGGGAGATAGCTCTCAGTACAAGTGAGGGAATACAGGGGTAGGGGGATAGCTCTCAGTACAAGTGAGGGAATACAGGGGTAGGGGGATAGCTCTCAGTACAAGTGAGGGAATACAGGGGTAGGGGAGATAGCTCTCAGTACAAGTGGGGGAATACAGGGGTATGGGAGATAGCTCTCAGTACAAGTGAGGGAATACAGGGGTAGGGGGGATAGCTCTCAGTACAAGTGAGGGAATACAGGGTTAGGGGGGATAGCTCTCAGTACAAGTGAGGGAATACAGGGGTAGGGGAGATAGCTCTCAGTACAAGTGAGGGAATACAGGGGTATGGGAGATAGCTCTCAGTACAAGTGAGGGAATACAGGGGTAGGGGAGATAGCTCTCAGTACAAGTGAGGGAATACAGGGGTAGGGGAGATAGCTCTCAGTACAAGTGAGGGAATACAGGGGTAGGGGAGATAGCTCTCAGTACAAGTGAGGGAATACAGGGGTAGGGGAGATAGCTCTCAGTACAAGTGAGGGAATACAGGGGTAGGGGAGATAGCTCTCAGTACAAGTGAGGGAATACAGGGGTAGGGGGGATAGCTCTCAGTACAAGTGAGGGAATACAGGGGTAGGGGGGATAGCTCTCAGTACAAGTGAGGGAATACAGGGGTAGGGGAGATAGCTCTCAGTACAAGTGAGGGAATACAGGGGTAGGGGAGATAGCTCTCAGTACAAGTGAGGGAATACAGGGTTATGGGGGATACTCTTAGTACAAGTTTCCCCAGGAACTGGTCCGATTGCCATCTTGGAGTCAGGAAGGATTTTTTTCCCCTCTGCGGCAAATTAGAGAGGCTTCAGATGGGGTTTTTGCCTTCCTCTGGATCAACTAGCAGTTAGGCAGGTTATATATAGGCATTATGGGTGAACCTGATGGACGTATGTCTGTTTTCAACCCAACTTACTATGTTACTATTAGAACATTTCCAGTGTTGGTTTAACCTGTAGGCAATCAGATCATTATAATATTCTTAGGGTTAATCCAATCTGTAGTCAATCATAGCATTAGAACACCCTGTGTTAGGCCAAGCTGCATCCATTATACTTTTTATGGTGCTATGCCAACCTATAGCCAATCAGGACAAAAGAAAATTCTATTATGCATAAAATTAGTACTTACAAATCTGATGTGGTTTCAACCCCCATAGAAGGTTTAATTAGAGATAAAATACAATGAAAGCCAAACAAAGAAGTGTAAAGTGATTTTTAGTTGGAAAACGAATGCTCACCGACTTCAGTTATTGGCGCTCTCTTATTGGATTCTTCCATGATGGACACCCAGACAGATATCATTAAGCGAACATTATGCAGCAGACTGATTTGACAGGCTTCCTATATAGGGGATTAACCCTTGGGCCACGAGCCCTGCTGTAAAACTCAGAGCACTGCTGGCTAAATTTAAAAAAACACAGGTTACAGTGGCAATATTATAGTTTCCCTTTAGGGCCATTTTTAAGACAAAACACTGCAATGCCTAAGAGGAAGAATACATTCTTAGCACCGCACTCATTGACATTCAGATCTACTGAGTGATCTTGGATTCAATTTTGCTCTCAGAAAGGCTGAGGAGTTTCAGGCACCATGCAGAATATGCAAGGCTTCCACCTATTTAATTGCTTTGGGCACTTCACCCGTTCCAATGCATGAATAAGCATGCAGCTCCATTTCCTTGGGAGCAGAATCTATTAACATCATCCCCATGCACTCTCCATGCTACGGAATACAATAACACACTCTTATTTGTATTACATGCCTGTTAACCTTTTCTTTATCTCCCTCTACCCCATCCTGTCTCATTAACTCTTCCTTTTCCAAACACATTAGTATTCCATTCTGTCTCACCCTGCCACAAGCTGGCCTTTAGCCTAAATTGTGTCTTGTTAGAATAGAATAAAGGCCTATGCTTCTTTGGGCTCCTGCTTTCATGTGAGTGATCCATAAATCCACACATTGCCTTCCTACCTAAATGAGGGTCTAATAGCTAATTGCATTTTAGGAACAGGACTGCTGTTTTCTGCTAATTCAGCCATTTCTTTCCACTGCACTTCTCTCGGCTGAAATTTTGCAACAATTCTAATTCTTAGTAGGTTACTCATTCTATTCATATATAAATCCTAATCTTATGCATATATTCTGTAGGTTATCCCCTTTGGATATGTTTTTAACCAGGTGTTAGGGGGGATTTTTGCAGTTCCCATCAGGGAAGCCCATAACACTTCCACAAATTGTCATTATTACAATTATCACTTGCCCCAGATGTACATGGGAGGAGTGAACATGAAAACTCAAAGGAAAGCAATGATGACTTGAAAAACTATTGAGGGCATACATCCTATCCTATCAACAATTGCCAGGATTAAAAACAGGCCCAACCTTGAATGGAGTAGGTCATATTGATCTTTAAATTTCTTTTATTTTGTTAATAGAGTCTCCATCTGTTCCGAGAGTCCGAAAGACAACTACTTATAATACTGCAATTTGTTGTAAAGGCAGTTGCAGAGAGTAAAATAGACACTCAATGATAGAGAGCTGGGATGGTAGCTAAGTAGCGTTGCTTCTTCATCTTTTGCAACAGGTTTTAAAGAAGTTAAATATGTAAAATGATGTACATATCACAGTTATAAAAAAAAACCTGGAATATTTTTCTATTAGCAATAATTGATTTGTTTAGCTCTTGACTTGTATTTGCATTAGTCTCATCCAAATGGAGGTAGACACAAAGAAGAAATTTCTGAGTTAAGGTGCCCATTTACAGGCAGATTTTAGCTGCCGATTCCAGTCCTTTAGACCCTTAAATTGGCCAGATCTCAATCGGGCAGGTTTGATTTTTCATCATCATTGAAACTTGGTTATTTAGCCCTAGGGCCAAACGATCGAAATTAGCCGGATATCGGCTACCTCTATTTGGGCATATCGGGAGAATATTTTCTCATTTGGCGACCTTGCCAAACGAGCAGATCTTCCCGTGTATGGCCACCTTCGATGGAAATATAAGTTCTGTATCATATGGACAGATATCTATTAACAAACCTGGCAGAAGAAACGGCACTGGAAAAATCTCATGTCCATAGAGTATTCTACAAAATAAAATGTTGCCTTTTATCTAATGTCCGTGGGACCGTCAAGGTTGAGCATTTCCATATGTGACAACTCTCTGATTTCTGAGAACCTCCCTAGATAAAGAAGTCTTCAAAGGCAGAAATAGTGTTGAGACAGGAGAACCAGAAGCGGATATGTGGGGTCGTCATACCCCATATTTCTGTGCAATAACACGTTCACACCAAACAAGATTGAATGGCGTTAATTATTTATATGGCACACAATGTTTTCCCTTTAGCCACCTTATGGGATCACACGCTAACCTGAAACTGTACAGTGCTGCCTACATAAGTAGTGCTATATAAATACAAACATACATACCTGAAACACAACATGATTAATTGCATGGAGTTCTTTCCTCCTTAGCCATCTGCAGTGGGACACCAGTAATGACTTTTGGGGCTTATCTGCAGTTTCACTTCTGCCCATCTCCAGCTTCCCAGTGACAAAGATAGCAACATACATGCTATTTAGCACTTTCCTGAGCATCTCCACTGGAGCAATATACAGCCCAAAGCTACAAAAGCTTGTTTTGCTTGTTGGCATCTTTATTCATAACACTGTGCTGAAGTGCAATTTATAAGCATGTATTGTCTGAGACTCCATTGCTTTATTAAACAAATTAGACTACTGGGAACCCAACATGTTAATTACATTGCTTCCTGCATGCTGAGAACTTTGGCCGAAAATGCAAGTAAGCTTGCAGTAATATTGCTTGCTATGGCAGAACACCAATTCAGCAGCCATTTGATGGATATAAATTATTAACATTTATTTACAAAGCGCCAACATATCCCGCATCGCTGTACAATAGGTGGGTTACATACATGGGACATACAGAGTAACATATAAAGCAACCAATAACTGATACAAGAGTTGGAGAGAGCCCTGCCCAAAAGAGCTTACAATCTACAAGGAGAAAGGGTTAAGACACTAGGGGGCTGATTTACTAATCCACGAATCCGAATGGGAAAAATTCGGATTGGAAAACGAACATTTCGCGACTTTTTCGTATTTTTTGCGACTTTTTCGTAGCCGTTACGACTTTCCCGAATTGTCGCGACTTTTTCGTATTGAGCGCTCGAAAAAGTCGCAAAATACCAATCATTACGAAAAAAAACGCATTCGGACGCTTCTCGGACGTTCGTGGATTAGTAAATGTGCCCCAAGGTGTGGGAATGAGCATATAAATGCTCTTTTGCTCTTTTTTTTAGACATTTGTTGATAAAGCTTCAACAAAGGAAAACAACAGGTCTAAGGAACAAATATAAATATGCAGAAAAGTTATATCACAGCGACCTATGATTTGCACAAAAATATATACTGGACTTGCAATTGTGCGGCACCCCAAACAAATAGCGGGTACTAAACTGCTTAGGCACAGAGCCGAAGAATGTCTTACTGCTTTTATAAACATATTTTTCTTATAACTATTATTCCAGCAATGGTAGTATTCATTAATTTGATGATGGGGTGATTTTTCCATGAAAAAATGTAAAATAAGTTGTAGTAAATTGTTACTGAATACCAGAATTTGTTATATAATGTATATAGTATATATATGGGTATGGTCTTAAAAACTCTCATGATATGGTGTGGTTTGATGTGGTTGTGGTTTAAAAAGGGGAGTGTTCAAAACTCTTACATGTTTGCCCCTCCATCACGTAGGACAGAAAAATTCCAGCCCTCGGTACCATAGACATCACTGCTTTGATGGAATAATGAAAAGTAACTATGACACAGTGCAGTGGGTATGAGGGGAGTATATTGCAGGGGCAATGGAAGCCAGTGTAAGAGTGGGAATTCAGAGGCCCCCCCGGGACCTTAGGCCCACTCTCCAGACTATTTCTATTCCTCTCCTCACTCTGTTATCCTGGTTGGTCAGTCCAACACTAATAGAAGCCTATGATACACTTCAGGGGACACTTAGCAATTGTGACATACTGAATATAGGAAATTTTGACAGTGATAACCTGGATCCTTTGACCCCCTTCTATGCTGCCACTGACAAAAAGAATATGCAACCCAATGTCTGCAGAATTGGATTTTCCTGCCCTGTCTGGGCTTCTGAGGGGTAAGCAACAGTTCTGTGCCATTCAGCATTTGGTGCCCATCTAATGTCAGATATGCTGAGATGTTCTGCAACAAAAATCTTCATATTCCTCTTTGACAAACAAAACATTAAAAACTACAAAAGCTGTTTATAAGGCTGTAACATTTCTTCTGAATCGGTGTTCTTTTGAAGCAATGTATCTAAGTGGAATATATGTAAATAGCCATTGTGTTCACCATGTAAGCGCAGCCGCCATATCCAGCATTTAATGACCTTCTATTCCGGTATAATCAGGCTTTATGTTTCCATGTAAACACATTCTTTGGCTTAGTGTCCTTGCACAACACTTCATCTGTACCGTACAGCATCATCGAACAGTATCATAATGCTTTTACATCACCTCTGCAGTGCTTTAACACTATACACATACTCACAATATATATTAGCAATCTTATATATTGTCTATAAAAACCATTTTTACTCTTAGTTACATCAATCCATATACCTGAACTATGACTGTTAGGCTGAAACCCTTTTTGGCTTCTTGTAATAGAAAATTGCCCGTATAAAGATGATGTTTATGCAGGGTGAATCATATAAAACTGGAAAAACAAAGCCAAAGACAAATAAGTATACACTTGCCTCCATTATGTACAGAAGAAGAAATAAATATAGTCACCCTTTACGGGCATGATCTGCAAAGAGGACCTGAACAAAAGTCTTTATACCACTAAAGTGAGGTGCCTCATTGCAATGACCCCATTCACTTTTTGAAAGTTAATCGCACCCATAGTGGTTCATGTACATGGAATTTCTATATGCACCCTCCCTTAACATTGTTGTTTTTTCAGACCCTACTTCTGCACAAGAATAGGATTGTACATTTTCCAGAGGCCATGTAAATATTGCATAAAGTGCAAGAAAAAAAATTATAAATCTGGAAAAGCAAAGACACATTTGCCGTAGGACAAAAATAATGTCCATTCCTGGGAAACATAAATTCTTTGGGGATAATTTAACCAGCTGCATTGTTGGAAAAAAAAACATTCAGATTGGTTAGGAAAATTGCACTCAGCACACTGCATCTGTGGAGATAACTGACCCCTTAATCAGTGCTAGGCTGAGCTCCATGTCACTTAGGATTCCTTCTCCTCCTGTAACTCACTCAGCCTCCTCCCTTAGGAACTGGCTTTGGCTCCCTTAGGAAAAACTTGCTCTAGCTGTGCACTCTGCTGGAGAAACATGTTTTTTCTCCTAACCTTCTCTCCTGAGCTCAGCTTAACCACTACAGTGCTCGATCCAAGCAGGACTTTTTTTTTATCAAAGTACGTTCTGGCTGTGTAAGCCTGCATCCTTCATTGCACAAACTTTACAGCACACATGACCTGTTTGCAAGATGTAAATGTTGCACTGGAGATGTGTGAAAGGGAAATTGGGCGCTGGGTGGAAGCTGCTATTTGTTTTATGAAAAATCGATGGTGCCGGCAAACAGAGGGTATATATGCAATACAAATGGTATGGTTTGGGGAGATGTGCCAACTTATATACATGGTAGAAAGATGTAGGGTTTACATGTCCTTTAAAATGATCATAAACCCTATTATGAAAAGGACATTGCCCCCTTTTACTGCCAACAGATTTGCCTCATTAGTGCCACCTAGAACACTATATTTATTCTGAAGAAAGCATTGACATACCTGAGTAAAGAGCTTTAGAAGCTTTCTCCAGATTGCAGCTGCCATTTTAATAGCTTCCTCTAGCAATTATAGCTGAGATCACATGTTCCTAATGGAGCGGGGAGGAAGTTCTTAGCATTCTGGTGGGAGGGGGAGCAGGAGGGGAGAGAACTGTGCAGACTCTGGCCTCGGAAATTAAGGCTGTTTCTGAGAGAGGATGTCAGACACTGGAACATCATGTTAACAAAAAAAGAGACAAGAACTCCTGTGTTTCTTTTGATAGAGGACTTGCGTGCAGCTTATGGCTGTATTTGCATAGACCTTTCTGATAAAGCTTACTTAGTTTTTACCTTTCCTTCTCCCTTAAGGTTTAAAAAAAGACTTTCACTAAAATTATTTGAATTGGGCCAGCAGGCTGAATATGATTTAAACGCAAGTACTCTAGCCTGTTCTATTTTTTTGCTGATTGCCTTGCATGGCTGGATGTAAGAAAATAAATCAATTCCCTTTACTAAGATAAAGCCCTTTTTTTTTTTTTTTTTAGATTTTATTTGCAGGGAATGAAAGAGTAGATTGAATCAAGGAAAGTCAAAGAGAAACTGGGGACGCTCATTTAACCTGAAGTTCTGCTAAAGTGCACTCAGGCAGCTCCAGCTGAGAGGAAAAACACGGTCACAGCTCTGGCAGAAAATATGAAACGTGAATGATATTTTAAATGTCAAATTTCTTAGGTCTTAACATGTCTGACCAATAATATGTCAAGCAAAGTGATGTATTTATGGTCAGTGGCTTTTCAATTCTGGATCATTGTAAAGTGCACTTGGGTTCCCAAACACGGACATGGATACAAGAGTGGGCCACACAGGTCTCGGAATGTGTTTATACATTCTCAGTATAATTATTTTATATTAAATAAAGATATATACGTTACTTTCCATTTTTTGCTTGAGCATTAAACCCAACTGCTGCTGATTCATCTTTTAAATGGGAGCCCTTTTCTAGGAATCAGTCCTATCCCATTCAGGATGAGCTGGGCATGGAAAGGGCAACATTGTCTCCCTGCACTAGTATGGGCTTCTCCATAACAGAATAGAATGAGCATGGTTGTGCCCATGAATTAAACCTTACACAGGTAAAGAACACAAGGAATGCCATGTAAAAACACAAGCACACTATGGCAATTCTAATCATACATCATTAAGACCTGACCATCTGCAGGACTCTTGGCCCAGACATGATCCTCCAAGAGACTTTAATACCCCCGAGCCAGTCATGGAACTCTATAGGTTGCTCTACAAGAATCATATTATTTTTACTAAAAATAACTCCCAAACTGATGTACAGGTGTGGGACCTGTTATCCATAATGCTCAGGACCTGGGGTTTTCCGGATAAGGGATCTTTAATTTGTAATTTGGATCTCCATAACTTAAGTCTGCTAAAAATCATTTCAGTATTGAATAAACCCAACAGGCTTGTTTTGCCTCCAATAAGGATTAATTATATCTTAGTTGGGATCAAGTACAGGTACTGTTTTATTATTACAGAGAAAAGGGAATCATTTAACCATGAAATAAACCCAATAGGGCTGTTCTGCCCCCAATAAGGGGTAATTATATCTTAGTTGGGATCAAGTACAGGTACTGTTTTATTATTACAGAGAAAAGGGAATCATTTAACCATTAAATAAACCCAATAGGGCTGTTCTGCCCCCAATAAGGGGTAATTATATCTTAGTTGGGATCAAGTACAGGTACTGTTTTATTATTACAGAGAAAAGGGAATCATTTAACCATTAAATAAACCCAATAGGGCTGTTCTGCCCCCAATAAGGGGTAATTATATCTTAGTTGGGATCAAGTACAGGTACTGTTTTATTATTACAGAGAAAAGGGAATCATTTAACCATGAAATAAACCCAATAGGGCTGTTCTGCCCCCAATAAGGGGTAATTATATCTTAGTTGGGATCAAGTACAGGTACTGTTTTATTATTACAGAGAAAAGGGAATCATTTAACCATTAAATAAACCCAATAGGGCTGTTCTGCCCCCAATAAGGGGTCATTATATCTTAGTTGGGATCAAGTACAGGTACTGTTTTATTATTACAGAGAAAAGGGAATCATTTAACCATTAAATAAACCCAATAGGGCTGTTCTGCCCCCAATAAGGGGTAATTATATCTTAGTTAGGATCAAGTACAGGTACTGTTTTATTATTACAGAGAAAAGGGAATAATTTAACCATTAAATAAACCCAATAGGGCTGTTCTGCCCCCAATAAGGGGTAATTATATCTTAGTTGGGATCAAGTACAGGTACTGTTTTATTATTACAGAGAAAAAGGAAATCATTTTTAAAAATTAGAATTATTTGCTTATAATGGAGTCTATGGGAGATGGCCTTTCTGTAATTCAGAACTTTCCGGATAACAGGTTTCCGGATAAGGGATCCCATACCTGTAGTGAATAACTAAACAATTGCAAAGGAGACTTGGGCAGAACTCCTTTGCACCATAGGTTTACAAATATCAAGGCACAGCCTGAAAATATGTTAGGCATAATATTTGGGGTAAACAATTATACTTTTTCCTGGAACTAAAGCAGGGTGACTGTTACTGTTATGTTTGCATTTATCTGGATCCTTGCTGCCAGGCCCAGTCTAGCAATCTGTGTAGTGGAAATATTACGGCAAATTTGATGCCCCAGTTCAGACGTGCTTGCTGTGAGCTAAGGAGCACCTGACAATATGCTGGAGCTCAGAAATCTACTTCTATTGGTCAGCCTGATTTTATATTGTCTAAGGCAGTGATCCCCAACCAGTGGCTCGGGGGCAACATGTTGCTCCCCAACCCCTTGGATGTTGCTCTCAGTGCCCCCAAACCAGGGAGTTATTTTTGAATTCCTGACTTGGGGGCAAGTTTTGGTTGAATAAAAACAAGATTTCCTACCAAATAAAGCCCCCTGTAAGCTGATAGGGTGCATAGAGGCCCCTAATAGCCAATCACAACCCTTATTTAGCACCTCCATGAACTTTTATGATACTTGTGTTGCTCTCCAAGTCATTACATTTGATTCTGGCTCACGAGTAAGAAAGATTTGGGATCAGGTCCTTGGTTTGATCCCAGCTTGAGCTCTATCTGCAAGGAGTTTGTAATTTCTCCCCTTACTTTCTTTAGTTTTCTCCCACACTACAAAAACATAGAGATATTAGCTCCTAATAAAACTGATCCTAGTGTGTGTGTGAACGTGGTAGACACCTTAGATCGCAAGCTTACTGTGACAGGCAATGATGTAAATGAAGTATAATGTTAAGCATTGGGGATTTTGAATACAAGGGATAATAATAATAATAATAATAATAATAATAATAATAATAATAATAATAATAATAATAATAATAATAATAATAATAATAATTAAATAACAATAAAGATACCCACTGATGAATACCTTCAAATAAATAGTCTTTTGGACCCACAATACATGATAGAATTGCCATGTGATGCCAGCCACACCTGCAGTTTTGGTGAATGGAACGTGAAGAGTTGCTAAATGTTCTTCCACTAGGGAGGCCCATTGTCCTGTTCTGTTCCTTCAGAAACATCTTCTAACTTAGCGACCTAAAAAAACTGCGGATTGGGCAATTACATGGAGTAGGAGACTTCCCAGATAAAATACAAAACTGTCAAACATTAACATTGGTGGCCATCAGTAAATGAGGCTCTCTTTGAGCTTGTGTTGCCTTGTTGCCTAGTGTTGGGGCTGTAAAGAAGCAAGTAACTGTCCAGATTTATTGGGATGTTGGGATCAGCTGTTCAACAAGATCTGGAGAATCCCCTAACATAATGCTAAGGTGAGAAAGCAATGTAATTGTGGAGTTGATTTGATTAATGATTAGTCCAGCAATTTTCCCTTGTGTGCCTGTTATCTCAACGTAACTGTACTCACAGACCTTACATATTGTGTCGAAAATATACTACCATCATTCTGATATTGCCTTTCTGGTGGATAAATGTATTTTCCACTCATCTACACCCTAGCAAAGATAAGGTCACATGTTAAAGGAAACATAATTATTGGAATTATAATTTCGTTCAGCTCTATAAACATCAAAAGGCATCTGTAAGCTTGGCCTCCAATAAACTGATAGTTCCTCCTTAAGGATTTCATGCTCCTGGTAACTAAATCAATAGGGCTTATATTTTCTCTGGGGAGAGCTCAGCCTGCTTCCATCTTATCGAAAGCATCTCTGAATTATTTATAACAGAGGAATAAAACTTCCAGTCCCACCGCCCTACTGCCCACTTGTTTAATGACCCCTGAACAATCTCAGTCTACATGTTGAGCTGATTAAAGTTAATAGTAGAACTTCTTGTAGTGTAAGCAATCTTAGAATAATGTTTAACCAGGTATATATAGGCACAATGTCAAAGGAAGGAGACATCATCAATGAACCCAATGATGGTCAGTCATATAGACTTTGAGATGCTCAATGCCCTCAAAACACCTGGCTGCCTTGTCCTAGATCAGTGATCCCCAACCAGTGGCTCAGGGACAACATGTTGCTCACCAACCCCTTGGATGTTGCTCTAAGTGCCCCCAAACCAGGTAGTTATTTTTGAATTCCTGACTTGGGGGCAAGTTTTGGTTGAATAAAAACAAGATTTCCTACCAAATAAAGCCCCTGTAAGCTGATAAGGTGCATAGAGGCCCCTAATAGCAAATCACAGCCCTTATTTGGCACCTTCATGAACTTTTATGGTGCTTTTGTTGCTCTCCAAGTCTTTTTACATTTGACAGTGGCTCACCAGTAAGAAAGGTTGGGGACCCCTGTCCTAGATAGTTAATAAGGCACTCAAACAATGGTCCCAGTGGAGAACAGCTGGTCATAAAATATACTGACTTTGGGGTGAAAGGTCTTTGTTATGACCCTTGCCACCTGCTACCAAGTCCTGACCATGCCCATTATCTCTGCCTTAGGTTTAACTAAGGTTTAATCAAAAGTTGTAAAACAAATTACTCATTATAAGGTACCCTGAAGGATCAGAGAAAATTGCCAGATAGCCATTTACTTTGGCATGTAAATATGGCGTAAAGTGGTGGGTAGAAAACTGCCTTTTGCTGAAACTTTTCCTGTTTGCACCTCTTTTTATGTCAGATTTTTTATTCTAGCCAAGACTTATCACACAGTTTTAAAAATACAAATGATTTTACATGGCATGCCGTGAAAATGCTAACTGTACTTCTTATACACAGCTTTATATATGACAAGGCAGCACTTTCATGAGCATACCTAGTGAAGCATCTGTTCTGCTCTGACACAGCTGAAGGGTATAATGGATCTGTCACAACAAGACCATATCAGAGGGCCGCCACTCCCCCTAGGTATCCCAATTATATAATGGGCTCAGACTCTGAGCAATAAAACAAGGCAGGTCACTGCGAGGTTAAAGCAATCAAACACATTCATTTGTAATGGATTCCAGCCTATAGAAAGGGTCTGTGCTGGATCTGTGTGTGTACTGGACTGTCCCATTGAAAGAATGTACACATAATAAAAATGCTCAATACCATCCGTCTCCCTCTATAAAGACATAAAGAAGTGCTGTGCAAATGGCTTCCTTCTACATTATCTGTGTTCCCCTGTAACCCTGTGTCAACAGAGCCTTGGTACCTTCACAAATCTTTTTTGGTATTGTCTACTAATAGCTTTGATGTTATGGAGGTTTCCTGTATGCTCAGAAAATCCACTCCATGGGTCCTTTGTACCCAAACCAGGGGGCCGACCCACCTGGTAGGACCTGAAACAGTGGTGTGGGGCGCGGGGGGGTACACAGCCTAAAGTTTTATTTAGGAGATATTTAGGTAGACAGACTATTTGCTGGAAGCCAACATACAGGTCAACCAGTGAGATTTTGATACGCACCAAAGATACACCAATGTATCTGTAACCTTTTATGAACTAAAGGGGTGCCTGTCAAAAGGTTAGAACTCCAAGGGGGGCTTGAACTGAAAAGGTTTCTCTGGCACAGGTAGTCCCCTGTACTAAGCACAATATCATTTTACAGTACTTACATAATATATTCTTTAACAACCATTGGATTTAATAATTCATTTAAAAAAAAAAAAAAAAAAAAGAACACCTACAGTTCTAGGACAATTCATGAAAAGGAAAAAAAAAAGCATTTATCCAGATAATGGGCGAGAGCAGAGGACACTTAAATCGTATTATGTGATTCCATTTTCCTTGTTAGTTTCTGTGTAACAATATTTCAGCCCACTTACATCTAGACTGTTGCATCATTTATGCTTCTTGAACGGCAATATTTGGTTTAAGGCGAAACACACTCCGAGAACAAAAAGTGCTGACAGCATGCTTTGTTCTCAGCTTATGCACTTGCACGGGCTGGAGGCTGGGGAGCAATGCAGAAAGGGAGTACTGGATACTTTATTGCGTAGTTGCAGAATAACTTCTTATTGTAAGTAAAATACACAATATGGCTTGAGAGTACAGAGACAAGAACCAGGTCCTGTTATAAAAAGATGTACTAATAATATAGTGATCCTTTATTTGTTAATCCTGCACAATAACGAGATAATATAGATATGGGAGCTATCATCCAGAAAGTTCTTGATACTAAGAAGGTATCAGTGTTCTGATTGGCATCAGGTTGGTCTATCCCTGGGAAGGTTCCAATGTTTTGCCTGGTTCAGGTTGGTCTATTTCTAAGAAGGCTGCAGTTCATCGATTGGCTTCAGCTTGGTCTATCTCTGAGAAGTTCTGATGCTTTGCTTGGCATCAGGTGGGTCCGTCTCTAAGGTTTCAGTTATTTGGCTTCCCCTTTGTTTATCCCTGAAAAGATTCCAGGACTGACCTTGGTATCAGGTTGGTATATCTCTAAGAAGGTTTCAGTTTTCTTATTTGGCTTCAAGTTGGTCTATCCCTGTGAATGTTGCCATGTTTTGCTTGGCCATAGGTTGGTCTGTCTCTAAGGTTTGAGTTATTTGATTGGCTTCAGGTTGGTCTATCCGTAAGTTTCTGATGTGTTGCTTGGCATCATTCGGTTTCAGTTTCTTGGCTTCAGGTTGGTCTAACCCTGAGAACATTCCAATGTTTTACTTGGCTTCAGGTTGGGTTATCTCTTAAAAATGGTTTCAGTTTTTTGAGCTTCAGGTTAGTTTATCTCTGAGAAATGACTGGAGGAGCTAATTAATCCAACTTGTACTAATTTCAATCTCATACCCAAATGCAGCACTTTGTAAGTGGCGTAGTTTGTTCTTGTAGGGTCACATCTGACACCTAATCTCCCTCTCCCAAATCCCAGCTGTACAACTGGTGTCAGGGCCACAGGAAGAGGGCTGGGGCCCCATGCAATGCAGGAAGCCTGTGTTGGATAACCCTGATGTATAACAGAAATGTAGGGACCTATAGGGCTAATCCCCTATAACTTTAAGGGCTCTGGCACACAAGATTTGTCGCCTGCGTTTTTTTCCCCCTGGCGCTTTGGCGACAAGTCGCCACGACAACACCCACGAAGAGATTTCATGCGAATTGAGCTCCAGGCGATCTGCTACTCATGGTACTCTCAACAGTTAACCCCCCCTCATGTTTACTCAAGTCGCTCAGAAAAGGGTCTGTGTGCGATTTGAAACAGCAGGCGATTTGAAGTAGCCTCGTATGTTTTGACGCTGGCGATTTCCATTGATTTAGCATTGGCGTCTTGTCGCTGGTCTTTTTAAAATCGCCGGCGACAAATCTCCTCGTGTGCCAGAGCCCTAAGAGTGAAGACACACGAAGCTACTAGTAGAAGCTACTTGTCGTGGCTACTAAAAAAGACAATGCTGATCATTTACTGATAACTGTCTCTACATGTGTTTTAGCAGAGGCAATTCTCAGTATTGTCTATGGCAGGGGATTTTCTGGAGTTTAGTAGCATTAAAAAATGTAGCTGCTACTAGTAGCTCTGTGTGTCTTCACCCTAAGGGCTCTGGCACATGGGGAGATTAGTCGCCCGCGACAAATCTCCCTGTTCGCGGGAGACTAATCCCCCCCGAATTGCCATCCCACCATCGACAATGTAAGTCGCCAATGGGATGGCACACGCTGCGCAGGCGAGGCATTTTCAGCGATTTGTCTAAATCGCGCCACCGCGTGTGCCATCCCATTGGCGACTTACATTGTCGACAGTGGGATGGCAACTGATGGCAACTCGGGGAGATTAGTCGCCCGCGAACAGGGAGATTTGTCGTGGGCTACTAATCTCCCCGTGTGCCAGAGCCCTAAACCTTACCTTCTTTATTTCCATTGTTACTGGCAGATCCCCAAGTATCTATTTTTTCTAATAGCATTTTATGTTATTAACCCATGAGGGTCCTTGTCTGTTTTACTGCCAAAAAACGGGTTATAGAAACCTGTAGACAACCATATTCATGTAACTATCATCTCACCTATGGGACCCTGTGACCCTAGGGGTCGGGACAAAGGCCATCTCTCCTCACTACTGTAACTAGAAGCAGCAAAAATCCTACAGGCAGTAATAATGACAAGCGCAGCGTCGCTTTAGCAACAGATACGCTCTGACTCCCTAGGGAAAATGTTTGTGACCTGAAAAGAGAAAGGTAATGCTAGAGCCAGGGGGCGGCGCTTTGTCAGACCCCGCCCCCTCTGCACTTGCTGCCTGGCAGCCAAGATCCAACTGTACAATGTCAGTGTGCAGTACCTACTTCTCTCCTGCAGGGGCTCCCGAGGGTTAATCCGTGTGTACAGTACTAACCTGCAGTACCTAAAAATTCCAGCAGGGTATCCCAAAAGCCGCTCAGTGTGTACTGTATCAGCTTGCAATACCTTATCTCTTCCAGCAGGCGGTCTCTAGAGGGCGCAGATCAGTGGGCCGGATCAGCTGACGCAGCCTTTGGATGTGAGTGCGGCTGTGCCCTCCCTTGTGCCGTTCAGTCCCGATCAGTAGCCCGGAGGAAATCGGCTTTGTGTCTCGGCGGTTTCCTTTTATTCACAGCTGCCTGTAATCGCGGATATTAAGGGTCGATCGGTGGTGGATCCGCAGCCATGCTGCCCCATATAACGCTGCTTGTGCTGGCTGCCGGAGCGCTAGCGCTGGAGGTATGGGGGAATGGATCGGGGGAATGGATCGGGGGAGGGTGGGGGATTGTGTGCCGGGGCTGCTCGGCTGCCAGAGGGAGCAGCGCTTTGATGCAGTGCCACCTTTCCCTTTGTGCATCTACCTGACCCCCTCCCATTGCTATCACTGTATGCAGTGCCATTATAGGGCTGCCAGCCCTGCTACACTCATTGCAATGAATGGACTCTTTATTATACCCCCCTGCCCTCCAGTGATGCATTATGGGTGGGTGAGTGAGTGACTGAGGGGGCTGACTGCCACCCAGGAGATGCAGCCCTGATATACCGATACCTGGGCACCCCTTACCCATGATGCATAGGGTGGGTTACCCTCCTATAATGATACCTGGGCACCACTTACCCATGATGCATAGGGTGGGTTACCCTCCTATAATGATACCTTGGCACCCCTTACCCATGATGCATAGGGTGGGTTACCCTCCTATAATGATACCTTGGCACCCCTTACCCATGATGCATAGTGTAGGTTACCCTCCTATAATGATACCATGGCACCCCTTACCCATGATGCATAGGGTGGGTTACCCTCCTATAATGATACCTGGGCACCACTTACCCATGATGCATAGTGTGGGTTACCCTCCAATAATGATACCTGGGCACCCCTTACCCATGATGCATAGGGTGGGCTGCCCTCCTTTAATGATACCTGGGCACCACTTACCCATGATGCATAGGGTGGGCTGCCCTCCTATACCAATACCTTGGCACCACTTACCCATGATGCATAGGGTGGGTTACCCTCCTATAATGATACCTGGGCACCACTTACCCATGATGCATAGGGTGGGTTACCCTCCTATAATAATACCTGGGCACCACTTACCCATGATGCATAGGGTGGGTTACCCTCCTATAATGATACCTGGGCACCACTTACCCATGATGCATAGGGTGGGTTACCCTCCAATAATGATACCTGGGCACCACTTACCCATGATGCATAGGGTGGGCTGCCCTCCTATACCAATACCTTGGCACCACTTACCCATGATGCATAGGGTGGGTTACCCTCCTATAATGATACCTGGGCACCGCTGGCATAGGTCAGACTAATGCCTTCATGCCCTACTGATGCCCCCTCACACTCACACAGTCTCATTCCCACCCATTGGAGATGTGCTAGCCCTGGCACTTTCATTGAGATGAATGGACCGCAGGTCACATGAATGACCCCCCCCATCCCCCATAATCCAAAGCAAGGGAACACTGTGGGTGGGTGAGGGCAGACCAGGAAAGAATTCTATTTAATATCAGCAAAAAAAAAAAAGAAAATCTATGAAGTGGCAGTGCCCTCAGTATGTCTGTGCTCCTAGGAGTGAGCTCATCCTTTCATATTATGGGTTAGTCTTAGCCCCCTGGGGCACCCTCGGCTACCATCCTATAAGCCAGCTCTGAGTATTTTGTGATGTCAGTGGCTGCTGGGACTTGTAGTTTAAGGACAGGTTGGACCTGGTTGTGGTTGATATTAAGATAATGACTGTAGCTGTGTATCTTGCAACTATGTTTATCTGAGGTTTATCTTTCTAAGCATCGCCGCCCCTGGCCCTGGCACACCTTGGCAATGGGGTAGGGAGGCTTCCTGGGGGGTATATTGTGCAGACTGGGTGTCTCACTTTACTTTACCTGTCCTCTCCCACGTCTGGCCGTCTGAGACATGTAGCCAGGTATCTGTCTCCTGTATGTACATCTCTATCCGTGCCAGTGCGTGACTCATACAGCGCAGGAGCAATCTCCCACGGCTCGGGCTGAATTCCTGGCACAGTCACTTAAAATCACCTCTCTCTCATTGTAATCTCTTGCCTCTCTCTCCCAGTTATATGTCTGTGTTGTGCATTGACAGGATCGGGTGGAATTGCTGGGAATGCCTGATAAATAAGCTAGGGCAGGGGATATTCCGAACACCCACAGCACCCTTTGATAAATAGGCTCCTGATTGATCTGATTCTCTGCACAGAGGCTCATAGGGAGGGGGTGCGGGGGAGGCTACAGGCTGTTCCTTAGGGTGGGAATGAGAAGCCATAGATAAAAGGATTTGACTGAAGAAAGATTAAGACGGAGAAGATGGCGTCTTTGCAGTGCTGCATAGAAATTCTCCCACCGCTAGGTGTTGGGAAGCTTTTCCATTCATCCCTTTCCCTCTATACCCTTCACTCAGTGGCATTATTCTGTAACATGGAGGTTCTAAATGAGACAGTACACAGCTCGTGCCTTTAACTCCGTGGCAGCATTCTCTAACATGGAGGACGTATATAAGACAGTGCCCAGCTCTTGATTATAACTCTGTGGCATTATTCTTTAACATGGAGGACGTATATGAGAGTGCCCAGCTCATGCCTATAACTAAGGGACGTTATTCTGTAACGTGGAGGCTCTATATAAGACAGTGCCCAGCCCATGATTATAAGTCTGTGGCATTATTCTGTAACATGGAGGATGTGTATGACACAGTGCCCAGCTCCTGCCTATGACTCTGTGACATTATTCTGTAACATGGGGGATGTATACAATTCAGTGCCCAGCTCGTGCCTATAACTAAGGGACATTATTCTGTAACATGGGGGATGTATACAATTCAGTGCCCAGCTCGTGCCTATAACTAAGGGACATTATTCTGTAACATGGGGGATGTATACAATTCAGTGCCCAGCTCGTGCCTATAACTAAGGGACATTATTCTGTAACATGGGGGATGTATACAATTCAGTGCCCAGCTCGTGCCTATAACTAAGGGACATTATTCTGTAACATGGGGGATGTATACAATTCAGTGCCCAGCTCGTGCCTATAACTAAGGGACATTATTCTGTAACATGGGGGATGTATACAATTCAGTGCCCAGCTCGTGCCTATAACTAAGGGACATTATTCTGTAACATGGGGGATGTATACAATTCAGTGCCCAGCTCGTCCCTATAACTAAGGGACATTATTCTGTAACATGCAGGATGTGTATGACACAGTGCCCAGCTTGTGCCTATAACTCAGTGGCATTATTCTGTAACAAGCAGGGTTCTATATAAGTCAGTACCCAGCTCATACCTGTAACTCAGTGGCAGTATTCTGTAACAAGCAGGGTTCTATATAAGACAGTGCCCAGCTCATACCTGTAACTCAGTGGCAGTATTCTGTAACAAGCAGGGTTCTATATAAGACAGTGCCCAGCTCATACCTATAACTCAGTGGCATTATTCTGTTACAAGCAGGGCTCTATATGAGACAGTGCCCAGCTCATACCGATAACTCAGTGGTATTATTCTGTAACAAGCTGGGCTCTATATGAGACAGTGCCCAGCTCATGCCTAAAAGATGCCACTCTTACACATACATATGTGTATTGCATAAATACCACTTCCCTGTTATGGAACAACCGTCGAGACGCACTCCCTGGAAAAGGTCCAGCCATTATTAAGAGACAAAAACACATCGGTGGGTTTCTTATAATTGGCTCAAGTCGGAGCTTGTAACAGCCGCCTGATTAGTATGCAAGAGGTCTTTCCTATTCAGTAAATAATTGATCGTTATAACTTACTTGCCTGTGGTTTTCTAATAGAATTGTTGCAGTGAGGAGCACCCTTCACAAATGAAGGGCCTTTGCAATACAAATTATCTTATTGTATTCTGTTTTCACAAACATTCCAAACTGGAATCCCCCAGATTTTGTTGTATTGCGGTGTGTTTCACTGTTTCATGGGGGTTGCTGGGAGTTGTAGTGCAGCAGAAGGGTTTCTGTGACAGCACTGCACTATAACGCTGTGATTTGTGCCTCGGTTCCGTTGTGCATTGGCAGAAAGTCAGCCCAAAACCACCCTATTTGAAGCGCAAGCATTTTGCATTGTAGTGAATAATCCTTCTGGCAGTTTTATTTAGCCAGTTCACATAAAGAATAAAGTGGGGGCTTTCTTTTGCCCCTAGCTACACTTCTACAGGTCTACAGTGAGAAAAATATGGTATATTTTTGCATGCAGAACATTCCTTTCTACATTTTTACATTTATGGGAGATATCCTACTGCTTGCTTTTGCAGCACACTCATTATGGCTCATTAGGGTTAAGCAATATGTCAGCTCCCTTTCCTATTCATAAATAAATGAAGCTGCTATGAGAATGTTTTATTTATTTCAAACTAATTTTAAGCTCTATATCGGTGGTGGCCGACATTCAAAATGTGGTCCCTGACTCGTTCCGGGTTCAGTGCTAGTACAATATGATGCCATCTAATAAAAGAATCATAGGGGCTGCATCTGTAACTACATATTTATTTATATACATACATTTACATCATTATATATGCCTCTTGTAAAGGCAGGCAACATTTATTGTCCTCAACTACAACTCCCAGCACCCCCAACAGCTGTTCATTTGGTTGCACGGTAAGCTGGGGAGAGCTGATGGCAATTTATCCATCTTTTAACTCTTTCACCAATAAAGCTTTGCTGTTTCTAAACAATGAGAAGACATTTAGCTTTAGAGCTGCCTTTATCTGTTTGGAAGAGAGCGAGGCGGCCATTGTTGGCAGATGTGATTAGCCGGTAATGATGCCCCGGTTGCTGTATGCGGGCACATGAGACGCCGCTCCCTGGGTAGCTGGGCTTATTCGCTTTGATCCTGTACAAATCTGCCCGGGCAGAAGGGCGTTTAGGCCTCTGCTGCGTTGCCTGCTCGGCCCTGGGGAACTGCAATTGCTGCCGTATATATTTATTCTGTAGCCATTGTTTGATTTCTGTGACCTAGTACCAACTGAGTGCCTGGCATCAGAGCTTCCTTGGTACCCCTGTGTGTCTGACTTCCATAGTGAGGGCTGATAGCGTGCTGGGCAGGTGTGACTTTGCTGCTAGTGCAATGCCTTAGGGATTTTTTTTTCTTAATCTTCGTGCCTTGTTATGACTTAATCGCATGTGACGTTCACAGGGCGGAATAATTAGATTTCTGCCTTTTGCACTGTATGCCAAGAATACTGATTTGGAGGAGGTGTTAGTTTTGCCAGTGGGATGATGCTTTACAGCCTAAGGAAGGTTTTCTTATGCAAGAATTGCATTATTAGTCTCTTAGTCAGTGACCCCACTGGGGCCCCCTATACCCCCTGGGATCTCTAGTAGTCACAGCATCTGCTTCTCTTATAGTTATGCCACTGTCTGTCACATACTTTGGGTTCTACCTAATTTTGGAACCTAATTATGACAACCTCTTTCATAGTTGCACACCAAGATGGCAGTTAAGGCTGCTGACACTTACTTGTGCTGATGGAAGACATTAGGTGGCCTGAGTTTCATCCTGGCAGTCAGACTTTGACGTGATGGTACAGAGACCTGTCAGATCAGTCATGTAACTGAATGAATTCATGCCACTGTGCCATGTTTTTCTTTGGGGGTGTGAACTCAGCTTCTCCTGTCAAATCTGTCGCCTTAGGGGTGCACACATGAAGGGAGAGTTGGGCAGATTTGTTGCAAATGACCATATTGCCTAGCCATATGGCTCTCTTTATTGTTACTTTGAGCCTTTCAAGGTATCAGTAATTCTACTGCCACCATTCTGTCATGTTGAGAGTTGTAGTTCAGAGCTGCCAGAAGGGAAAGTGGCACCTCTGCAAGGAGATTTGTGGTTGGAAACCTTTGCAGAACTGATTGTGATTCCTAGGAAGGCGGCCGATACCTTTGAGGCCCATGTTGCATGACAAGTAGCACACAATAAAACCTGTTTTGTCCGCCTTAAATCTCATGCATGTGATCTGTGCCTTGGGTAGCATTGACGTTCCTGCATATTTTCCCAGCTAGAAAATGTCGCTTTTACTTTAAAGGGAAAGTAAGGCCATATGGTGAAAATATTTACATTTAAAGGGTATATCTGTTGCTCCAGCACCTGCAATAAAATATTTATTGGCAGCAACAATTCTGTTCCATCATGTATGACTCCTGTTTATCTCCACTAAAATATTAAGTGCAATGGCACACATGGTCAAGATGCCCCTCTGCACCTGACTGGTAAGTGTATGGAACATTCATGCTCAATGCTCTTAATATGCATGCAATTTGCTGCTGGTTTTTTTTCCCATCGCAACTGGAAGTAGTAAAAGTGTGTGCGTTTGTGATTTATAATGGCAAAAGGCCACTCACAGCTGCCACTTGGGTGCCACTTACTAGGAGTGAGGGCTTTTTCACAAATCCCTTAGTTCTCCATTGCTGGCGACATTCTCATACTTGACTTGTTTCTTTGTGTATTGGTGCAGGTTTCCCACACTCCTAGAGGGCCAAAGAGCATTGATTCATTCATGTAGGCCAGTGGTTTCCAAACTGTGGGACTGGCATCCCTGGGTGGGTCTTGGAGCATTGACAGGAGGGTCTCGGTTTTAGGCCTTTTAGGGTAAAATCTGGAGAGAATGGCTACTTAGTCTGCTATATACTCCAGGAATTCAGTCTTGAAGGTCAGTTCGGGGGAGATTTAGGATGAAACATCAGATTCTAGATGTTCTTGGAACTGTGGATGATGCCCCAGTGTTTTCCTGTAACCTTGTTAGAAGCTAAGTGAGTCCTGACCATTGGTTGGACTCTTCGTCTATGTCAGTGGTCCCCAACCAGTGGCTCATGAGCAACATGCTGCTCACCAACTTCTTAAATGTTGCTTCCAATGGCCTGAAAGCAGCTGCTTATTTCTAAATTTCTGACTTGGAGGCATGTTTTGGTTGCATAACAACCCAGGTGTACTGCCAAACATTCCACATAGAGGCTGCCAAATATCATTATATATATATATATTATTATATTGGCATCCACCAAAATAAAGGATCTATCAGCATTGCGAGAGTAACAGAGTAGTCATGCTTATCTGTTCAGGCACTGAGGTCAAAATCAGTCACATTGCCCAAACAAATTTGAGCATGCATGGCCACCTTAAGCTTAATCGTAATCATTTCCCAGGGTTCCACAACCATAAGACCTGTGCTCTGATAAACTTCAGTCACACTTTACTGCTGAGCTGCAAGTTGGAATGATATCCCCCTCTCCCAGCAGCCGATCAGCAGAACAATGGGAAGGGAGCAAGATAGCAGCTCCCAGTAGGTATCAGAATAGCACTCAATAGTAAGAAATCCAAGTCCTGCTTGGGACTCCTCCAGTTACATGGGAGTAGGAGAAACAATAGGCTACCTGAAAGCAGTTCTAATGTGTAGCGCCGGCTCCTTCTGAAAGTTCAGAATCAGGCACAATGCACTGAGATGGCGCCTACACACCAATATTACAGCTAAAAATACATTTGTTGGTTCAAGAATAGAATTTTAAATGGTAGAATGTAATTTAGAAAAAGTACGCCATAAAAATCATGACAGTGTCCCTTTAAGCGCTGTTTTAGCTTCGCTGCGTGACACTTCTGTTTTTATAAGAAAGTTCCTCATTTTAACTGACGTGTTTGTCCCGTGTCGAGATTGAAATTCTTTGCCTTTCCTAGAGATTTAGTTCTAGATTTTTGCGACACGTCAGCTTTTTAGCATGAAATAAATGATATTTTCAAAACAGCAGTGAGCAGATAAAGCAAGAATGAGGGGGCCTGAAACTGGCACCACATTAATTCCTGAAAAAAATAGGTATATAACTCTATAACACTGAAAAGCACAATCCTTAGCAAAGAGGTTTTACCCTTCTGTGATGGGGTATTTACTTGCTCAGGCACAAAACAATGAGCAGCTTATCCCATAAAGAGTTGCAGTGAAAACTGATTCCTTTGTAGCCTTAATCCTGTCTGTGGTTTTAATACTTCCACCATATAGCGGTGACAGAAGAACAGTCATGCAGAACCCAACTAGTTACTTCTCTGTAGTGAGGCCGTCCTGGTTCCAGTGCCCTCAAGATAGATGTGGTCCACTGGTTTGTTTGCTTTGGTTGATCTAGAGCAGTGTTGTCACTGCAAGTAGTGGGGAAGTCCTTGGGGAGGCTGTACAAATCTTTTAAGGGTCAGGTTTGTGCCTGGGAACCTAGTTGGACAGCCCTAAACTAGAGCAAATTGGGTAATGACTTTGACAAAAAGGTCCATATATAGGGATTGTGATGATACCCATAAAGAACCAACCCTACTAGAAGATAAGATGATGTGTATGTCTAGGAGTCAAGTCATGTTCCTGCAATGACACCCACCAGGCAGTGCTTGCAGAGGCTCCTAAACAGTTGCACACTGGTAAATGCACTGGAGCAGTTGAGTATCTTTGTTAGTATCTGAACCTCTAGAACAGAGTTCCCCAACCTTTCTTACTCGTGAGCCACAGTCAAATGTAAAAAGACTTGGAGAGCAACACAAGCACCATAAAAGTTCATGGAGGTGCCAAATAAGGGCTAAGATTGGCTATTAGGCAGCCTCTATGCACCCTATCAGCTTACAGGGGGCTTTATTTGGTAGGAAATCTTGTTTTTATTCAACGAAAACTTGCCCCCAAATCAGGAATTCAAAAATAACTTCCTGGTTTGGGGGCACTGAGAGCAACATCCAAGGGGCTAGTGAGCAACATGTTGAGCCACTGGTTGGGGGTCACTGCTCTAGAACTTCATTGATGCCTTCTAAAGAGACCAGAGGGATCCAAATGCTCTTATCCTATGACCTGAAATATGGCATTTCCTTATTTAAAGGTCAGACAGGGTAAATTATTTTTATTTGTCCTGGAACTAAAAAAACTACTGCAGTTTGCTGTGTAGCAGTCTTATATATTATGTACTGAATTGGTATTTGTTTTCCTTTGGTCAGGGCAAAAAGTGTGATAGCTCCCAAACATGTATAGATCCATACACAAGCACGGGAGGGGGGGCTATTGTAATTCTCAAGAATGGAGTAAATGTAAGGTTGTTACCCATAGCAACTAATCGGCAGTTGCTTCTTGATTATTCAACCCCAGTGAGACTAAAGAACAAGCATTCTGATTAGTTGCTAATGGTAACTGCCCCATTAGTATGATTGACTCCCGTGTTGTGTGTCTTTTCCCAAGAGAGAGATGTTATTGACGTCTATATATCTTTTGAAGGTGGCCATACACAGCCCAAGATTGGCTCCTGACTCGGCTCCTCCATATCAAGTCAGTAGTTTAGTGGTCCTTGTATGGTGACAAGTCCGCCGACCTGCCTATATGATTTTTATCTGATTTTGATCTGGCCAGAAATGTATTAAGTATGTCAAAAAGCTGTGGAACATGGACAACAGCAGCATATTAATGTGGTATGATCTGATTGTTGACCTGTGGGGTCAAATAATTGGATCAGCCCAATGTAGCCTAGCATGTGTGGTGCCCAAATTGAGTACATATCTGCTTTTGGCAAGGTATTCTGGTGTGTGGCCAACTTTAGTTGGTTGTTACTACTCTTTATATACTATTAAGATAATCCTATCCTTTAACCTGCCTTGCTTGTCTCTTCTGTGTACCTTTACACACTTGTGTATGATATGACCTCTGCAGTATTTACAATTCTTTAAAAAAACTTCTTCTGCGTTTTGTATTTCATTGTATTGTATTGCAGGGTATGCTGGGCTGCATCTGATCACAATGTGTGTAGGACAGGGATAGTGGTGGTAGCAATAAAGAAAGAACCATGAATACATCTTTAGGGTTGCTAATTCTAAATACCTTTAAAAGGTCCTAAACGGACCAACTGGAATGAAGGCTGTTACATTTAATAAGGGGATAGAGTAGAGAAATGGTGTTAGTGCTTTTCTGCACCTATTCATTTTCATAGTAGTCAGGTGTGGCCGTGCTGTGTATGGGTGGCACAATGCATGCACTTTTAAAGGTGAAATTTGCAGGGCACGGGCTGATTTGTCATTGCTATGTTAAAATACCTGCTCTCTGAAGGTTCTAGTTTGCCGATCTAGTGCAGACTATAAAGGTCTGACCGTACTGCAGCTGCTGTATATAAGCACTCATACATCATTGCACTGTGGTGGTGTCAGCAGCAATTCCTGCATCACTGTATCCCACATATATATATATTTTTCAATAAATTGCAGAGTTCTGCACCTGCTGCGAGTGGAAGATGCCCTTGCCGACTACCTGCAAGTGAGAAAAGTTCTTTTCATCGATGCCTTTATTACTCTCATGTTAAATGTACACTGCAGTCGTTACTGCTAATCCTACTGCAAAGAACCAACTGCTGTCACGTGTTCTTATAAAATCCTCTGTGTATGGAGACATGGTGTGGTAATTGTGCTAAAGGGGAACCCCACCTAAAAACTTGTTTTCTGCGTGATAAAAGAAAATGTACTTCCCAGAAACTTTCCAGTCTTTTCAATGACTTTCGGGCTATTTTTAAATGTAATTAAAGTTGAAAGCAATAATTATGCCTCTTTGCTTTCTGGTTCTGACTCTTGAAACCATGTAGCCGAAGTCAGTTATCCTGCAGGTCTTTTAATCAGCTGGTTGCATGTACGGTTAGGGTGGCTGACACTCTGACTTTTAAAGAGAGCTGCCGAGCAGAGAGCCTTGTGTTAGCAGCCTAAAATTCCTAAAATCTCAGAAACCACAAAATCTGAAAAACCACCAACAATGACTATAAGCTGCAAAAGTGCCCTTCTGGATGAAAAATATCAAGTGCCTATTTTATGCTGTTAAAAAACAGCATAAATGAATATCCAACCAGCATATGCTTTATATTATCTCAAGTGGCCTATTAAAGAATCAAACTGGAATATATATCGGTAAATATTGCCCTTTTACAACTTTACCTATGAGCCGACATTTTGTGTGCTCCCTCAGAGATCACCTGACGGGAAATATTGCGACTCTAACAGGAAGAAGTGTGAGAGTAAAAGACAGAACTTTGTCCATTCATTGGCTGATGTGACCTAACGTGTATGTGTCCCCTTGGTTTGTTTGTGTGCACTGTCAGTCGTATGATCCCAAAATGGCAGTTTTCTATTTAGGATTACCCAATGGCACGTATTGCTAGAAAAGTTTCATTTTATGAAAAAAATGAAGCAGGATTTTACATATGGGCTGTTTTATGCAATGCATGGATGGGACCTGTTATCCAGAATGCGCTGGATCTGGGGTTTTCCGGATAAGGGGTCTTTCCGTAATTCGGATCTCTTTCGTTAAGTCTAATAAAAACATTATTTTAATGGTAATTAAACCAATAGGGCTGTTTTGCATCCAATAAGGATTATTTATATCTTAGTTGGGATCAAGTACAGGTACTGTTTTATTATTACAGAGAAAAGGGAATC
This sequence comes from Xenopus tropicalis, assembly GCF_000004195.4. Lineage (NCBI taxonomy): Eukaryota > Metazoa > Chordata > Amphibia > Anura > Pipidae > Xenopus > Xenopus tropicalis. The sequence continues at coordinate 18,413,394 of NC_030678.2, forward strand.
ATTTAACCATTAAATAAACCTAATAGGACTGTTCTGCCCCCCAATAAGGGGTAATTATATCTTAGTTGGGATCAAGTACAGGTACTGTTTTATTATTACAGAGAAAAGGGAATCATTTAACCATTAAATAAACCTAATAGGACTGTTCTGCCCCCCAATAAGGGGTAATTATATCTTAGTTGGGATCAAGTACAGGTACTGTTTTATTATTACAGAGAAAAGGGAATCATTTAACCATTAAATAAACCTAATAGGACTGTTCTGCCCCCCAATAAGGGGTAATTATATCTTAGTTGGGATCAAGTACAGGTACTGTTTTATTATTACAGAGAAAAGGGAATCATTTACCCATTAAATAAACTCAATAGGGCTGTTCTGCCCCCAATAAGGGGTAATTATATCTTAGTTGGGATCAAGTACAAGGTACAGTTTTATTATTAAAGAAAAAAGGAAATCATTTTTAAAAATGTGAATTATTTGATAAAAATTGAGTCTATGGGAGATGGCCTTTCTGTAATTCGGAACTTTCTGGATAATAGGTTTCCGGATAAGGGGTCCAATACCTGTATATTTATATGGAGACCTACACTGTTTGGGGGGGAAAATAGTTTTCCAACATTGATGCCGACATATTTCTGATTTCAGGTTTCAAAGGATCATTATTGGTTAAAAAAAAAGTTAAAACTATTACCTCACCTCACCTCCCTTCCTATTACCGTATATACTCGAGTATAAGCCGATCCGAATATAAGCCGAGGTACCTAATTTTACCTAAGAAAATTGTAAAACCTTATTGACTCGAGTATAAGCCTAGGGTGGGAAATGCAGCCGCTACTGCTAAGTTTTAACAATCAAAATAAATACCAATAAAATTACATTAAATGAGGCATCAGTGGGGTATATGTTTTTTAATATTTATTTCAAAGAAAAACAGTAAACTAGCTCTGTAAGCGGAGAAGAGGGTCAACAAAAACAATATGAGTACTACCCCACGCTCACTGCACATTGGCAAACTTGCAGCAGACCCAGTCCCGGAGGGATGTAAGGGGAAATAAGTATTGCTAGTGGGAGCCTAGGCCAGGGCACTGGAGGGTCTGGTTGCGGGGGGCCTAATTTGCACACAAAGGAGAGAGGGTGCTAGTCTAGAGGGACCCATGGCACCCGACTCGAGTATAAGCCGAGGGTGACTTTTTCAGCACATTTTGGGTGCTGAAAAACTAGGCTTATACTCGAGTATATACAGTACTTATCTTTCAGTCTCTGACATGGCTGCTGCAGGGGAGTCCTGATAGGCTGGAGCAACAATGTAAACACAGTTAAGCCTGTGAAGTCTTTGCCCCACCTGATCTAGTCTGAGGCGAGGCAGGGTGCTTGTCTTAACGTGTCAGATAAGTGGCAGCAAGCTTGTTTAGTTATTTTTACTTTAACAAGGTGGAGAAAGCAAATAACTAATGTTTTATAAGAGTGCTTCGCTGTCATGAATGTAATCAGGGGATGGCAAAGGAATATGGGGTTGCCATAATGCTGCTCAGTCTTTGTGTAGGGGAGTGAAAGAAGGGATTGTTCAGAGGAACCAATAAAGGGCTGTACTGTGCCTGGGATTGCTACTGGGAGCTGAGCCTCCTTACTGAAAAGTAATCTCTGAACAGAAAGTATTTATATTCTATTCACTGCGTATCTGTGTGCCTGCCTGTTTATCCCTACTCTATCAGTACCTGGGCAGTAGGGAGAGGCCACTGTGCACCACTTTGCTTTTTGCCCATAATTGTTGGTATAGGTATGGGATCCGTTATCCGGAAACCCGTTATACAGAAAGTTCCCATAGACTCTATTATAAGAAAATTATTCTAATTTTTGAAAATGGTTTCCTATTTCGCTGCAATTGTAAAACAGTGCCTTGTACCTGATCCTATTTAAGGTATAATAAATCCTTATTAGAGGCAAAACAAGCCTATTGGGTTCAATACTTAAATGATTTTTAGCAGACAAGATATGGCGACCCAAATTATGGAAAGATCCCTTATCCAGAAAACCCCAGGTCCCGAGCATTCTGGATAACAGGTCCCATACCTGTACATGGTGACCCATGGCCAACTGAGGGACATATCTAATTTAAAAGGGTCACTTCCTAGCTATTATAGACCCCAGGCAGCACTGAATGGCATGCTGTTCCTTTACACCAGTGATCCCCAACCAGTGGTTTGTGAACATGTTGCCCACCAACTGCTTGGATGTTGCTCCCAGTGGCTGCAAAGTAGGTGCTCATTTTTGGAGGCAAGTTTTGGTTGCATAAAAACCCAGTGTAAAGCCAAACAGAGCCCTCTATAGGCTGCCAGTCCACATAGAGGCTACCAAATAGCCAATTATATCTCTTATTTGTACCCCCAGGACCTGTTTCCATACTTGTGTTGCTCCCCAACACTTTTTACATTTGAATGTGGCTCACGGGTATAAAAGGTTGGGGATCCCTGCTTTACACATTGTAGAAATTATACATTAAAATAACTCCTTACTTGTAAACAGTGTATTTTCACCCATTAAATAGAAACTATGGCTCCTGTATAAAAGGGAAATAACTGTGTGCCTTTACAGCATTAAATATTTACTATTGTGTGTGGTGTTGTCTTTGAACAAACTTAAACAAACAGCCCGCTACTGAGGAATCATTTACATAGGGAAGTAGTGCAAACAATGCTGGGAAATTCAATAAAATCTTGTTATAAAGGGAAACGGAGTGCAAAGCGGTAACGTTTACGCAGCTGCTGGGAAACAACAATGGGCAACTTTTAAAAATAGTGAGCATGTGTTATAGGGCTGCTGCATGAGCGTGCATGTACAGCAGCAATGCAGTACTTTAGATCTAGCCCCAGAACCTGGACCTCCCCATCTCTGTGTTTCTTTGAATCCTTTCTGGCCTTAAGCCACTGATGTGAGTAGAGAGAGGTGGCCTTACCAAGATCATGTTGTCATGTTTATGCCACATCCGTTGCATGGAAATTGTTGTTTCACCAGCACCCAAAAGTAGGGTCATTGTGCCAACCACTCTTATTTAGATCTAGTTGGGCATTACTGTCTCCTTCATGTGTCCCAGGTTTACAGATAGAGAGGAGTTTACCTGGGAAGGCTTTTCCTCCTTCCACATTTGCTCTGCAGAACCAAGGAGGTTGGAGCTAGGATAATATATTGCCAATCCGCACTGTTTTTTAAGGTTAATTAAAATAGGTCTACAGGTATGTGGCCTGTTATCCAGAGTGCTTGTGTCCAGGGGTTTTCTGGATAAGGGATCTTTCCATAACTTAAACTTGAAATAAACCCAAAAGAAATGTTTTGCCTCCAGTAAGGATTAATTATATTGTAGGATCAAGAACAACATACTGTTTTATAATTACAGGGAAAAGGAAATCAGTTTTAAAAAATGTAATTACAGGTATGGGATCCCTTATCCGGAAACCCATTATCCAGAAAGTTACGAATTACAGAAAAGGCCATCTCCCATAGACTCCATTATAAGCAAATAATTATAATTTTTTAAAAATGATTTCCTTTTCTCTGTAATAATAAAACAGTACCTGTACTTGATCCCAACTAAGATATAATTACCCCTTATTGGGGGCAGAACAAGTCTATTGGGTTTATTCAATATTTAAATGATTTTTAGCAGACTTAAGTTATGGGGATCAAAACTACGGAAAGATCCCTTATCCGGAAAACGCCTGGTCCCGAGCATTCTGGATAACAGGTCCCATACCTGTATTTGCTTAAAATGGAGTCTATAGAAGATGACCTTCTCCTAATTCAAAACTTCATGGATAATGGGTTTCTGGCGAACGCATCCCAAGCGTGTTAATGGTTTTAATGAAAAGGCATTTTGTATTTGTTATGCTCATGTTGGATACAGGTACATATTTCTTCTTTAATACTTTTGTAGAGCTTGTTCCATATATGAATATGCTTCTTGTGTATACACGGCCTGTGTGCTGTCACGCTTGGCCTCTCGTGCAACAGCAGTTACACCTGTAGGCGACTGTCACCGCCACGTGTTCATACAGAGCTATTGGCGCACCATGCCGACTCTCATCCTTTTCATTAAGAAAACCACAAACTTAATAGGGAAACAACTTGTTTGCTTAAGGGGCCCATGTACCTTTAAATTACCTTAAAGAATTTGACTTTTTATATTGGAGGGGCCCCTTGTCGCTGCTCAGCGTTTAATCAGATTTATTGTAAGTTACCGGGTGACTGTGTCCCTTGGACAATCGAAAACAGCTTAAACAATCTATGGGGCAAGGCAATAACCATTCGTTGTGTTTCTTTGTGTTTCATTTGCAGTTTCTCCAGCTCGGCCCTAAGTGGCCCTGTAATTTATGTATATGTGGCAACATCCTTGACTAGATTTCTGACAAAATGCCAGCATGGTCAGTCTCAGCCGTGCTTTATGGTGCCCCCAGAGATTTATCTCTTGCTTTTTATAAAGGGAAATTGTCTTCAGCTAAAAACACAATGTCTCTGCCATGGGAGCCCTTTGTCCCAAATTATCAAGCCACTGTAGAATTTCTTGGCATTAGATTATCCTTAATCCTGATTTATATATAAAATAGTTTTTTGGTTTTTTTTACGGTTAAAAGCGAAACCCAGAGGAATCCGTTTTTTTCCATTGAAAATGACTGTAGAGCTGCTGTAGTCTTTAACTGCTGAAATAAGGAGCAATGAAGGATTATGGGTGTATTAGAGAGAAATGAGCTCTGTCCGTGGCTTTTCCATGTTCTGATATAGCGGATCAGTCATGGTTGCTACATGGTTTACACGCCATTTAGGGCTTTTTGATTATTTTTCTATTTATGTCCTGTGTGTTTGATAAACTTGGCACAGCGGATATGGCCCTTATTATGCTGAATTATGTAGTGTGTGCGGAGCTCCTCGCAGATATCATAATCCATTTACTCACATAACAGTCTTTTTGCTCAGGAGTCACTTTATTAGCCGTTCTGTCATCATTCCGGAATTTTCTATTGTGTAAATCATTTCCTTTTTTGGGCACGTGGAACTGAAATGGTATATTAGAAAACCACGGGAATTTTTTGTTGTTGTTGATGCTTAAAAATAACTTAATGCCCACTGTGGTTGTACGTTGGATCTTTGTGCTGTGGGTACAGCATGTGATGGAAAAGTAGGGGGCTATTGGGGTATCATTATGAAACCCATCTTAACATTTGGAGAACATAATCTCAATGCGGTACAATTGCTGCTGTTGGAACCAGGACCCCAGTGCTTAGAAACAGCAATGTTAACCATTGTTCAATTGTGACATCCCTTCACTCATGTGGGCTGTAGAAAGAAACATCTAGTAACTTGTATTTTTTCAGATAACAGGACAAAATTATGACTTCAATGTGGTGCAAGGGCAACCTCTTCCTAAGGTGGCAGTTGAGACTGGCAGGTTATCATTCTGCTTGCGGCCAAGGCTCATACTTGCCCACGGAGAGCCCTGCCAGCTCCAACAAAGCTTCTGTCACGCAGGGCACCACATGGTATTTCTGGAGTCTTTGTTTTAGAGAGATTTCTGTATATTCCATGTAAAAGTCCATCTAAATTCACTCTTGCTCTGGGCCTCTATTGCATATTTATGCATAAAACCTGTGGCCACCTGGACTCTTGGATAAGGAATTCAGCTCTCTGGCCAAGAAACGGTTTCCCACAGCCCCCTGTTTTCTCTCACTTTCGCTGGGTGCTATATGTTTAGCTGAGCTAACATGATGGTACCACAGGTGGGAAGATTTCTATAGACAGGAGGGGGTCAAAACCTTGTTTGTAAGCATAAATAAATAACCCCTAGTGGCTGCATTCTTATTTGTTAGGGTGAAGACACACAGAGCTACTAGTAGCAGCTACTTTTCATTTGCTCATAATTGTCTCTACGTGTGTGTTGGCAGGGGCAATTCTCAGTATTGTCTATGGCAGGGTATTTTCTTGAGTTTAGTAGCCTTGAAAAAGTAGCTGCTACTAGTAGCCCAGTGTGTCTTCACCCTTAAGCTCACTTTCATAAAATGGAGCAACATCAGCCTGATAACTTATAGAGCTCCTGAGTTTCTTGGTTGTATATAATACTAGTTAAAGAGTGAAAAAATATAATTCTAAGCAAGTTTCCAATATACAAATGCTCAATGGTTAGTTGGGTGTTAGTGTGTTTATCCCTTTTTGTTCTCTGGTTCTGCCTCTTGAATCAGTGTAGCAGAAGTCTGTTCCCCTCCAGCTCTGTTAATTAGCTGGCTCATGCTACATTGTTTCTGGAGTCAGAACCAGCAGTGACTACACATAGCCATACAAACATTGCTTTTAAAAGCAGCTATATTTTTGCAGAAACCATGGCAAGGTCTGTAATTAATGTATACTGGAAAGTCGCTTTGAATTACAAAGCACAGTGAGGATGCCTATCCCTTCGCACAGGATACGTGTTTCATTGAGAACATTCTTTCACGCCGTGTCTGAAGAGGTACCACAATGACTTTTCCTGTGCTCTACTCTCTTCCTGTCCCTCTCAAGTATTTTGGAACTGTCACTGCTGGAGAAACCGATATGGCAGCTTATGTCACCTTTTTGGCAGCTGTCCCGTCTAGTTAAGCCCACATGGATGCCTGGGCTGTTTATAAACGGCTGCATATAAACATTAAATATGGACCTGGAGGTACACATGCATGTGTATTAGGGTATATGTTAACCCCTTCTCAGGTTGCAGGGCCGGTGTGCTTGAGTGTTTTGGGTGGGAAAGATCAAGTGTTTGTCTCCGGCGCTCGTGTTACACCCACATCCTGTAGCTCCTTCCAAATGCCTTTCTGTCTGATGGGTGCCAGCGGGAGTAGCAGCTGCTAATTCAGCATGTTAATGGAAATACTCTGTAGGAAGTGTCAGACGGGTACAAGTATTTTAATGCTGTCGTTGTTTGTATCACATGCAGAATCGAGGGAAATAAACACAAGTAGAACCTCCCGTGAAGAATCTGTCCTTTGGTTAAAATTAGCATCCCAAATGCCCAAATTGCCCAGTCCTCCTGTCTATGAATAGCGGATGCCTGTGAACTGAACCTACTGAGCTGCACAAAGAATCTCGCTATTTTGGTACCCTGGGAAGCCGCTAATTAAAGGGGAAATATAGCTTATTTACCAGTATGGTTTGCATTCACTGTTTTTGTATAAATGTTTGGTAAACCATACTTGGCTTCTATTTTATCAAACAAACTTCATATGTATATTTGGGCTTAAGCTGATCCCTTCAGACTAAGTTTATCTGCCCATGTATGGGCCCTCCCCAATTGGGCAGATATCTATCAGGCAGGTCCCTTTACAGTAAGGACAGCGTTGGCTTGCTAATATGGTCCCCTTCTAATATGGTCCCCAAGTGCCTTGGCCTTTGTTATGATCCGTTTGTTGACCCGAGAGCCAAATGCTAGGATAAGCCCAATATGGCCCAGTTCATGGGTAACCTTTCTAAGTGAGTGAATGTTCAGGTATATGGCCACCTTAACTTGTAGGAGTAGGAGCTACTTGTTATACAGGTAGGGACCTATTATCCACAATGTTTAGGACCTGGGGCTTTCCAAATATTGGGTCTTTCCATAATTTAGATTTCAGTATCTTAAGTCTTCTAAAAAATAATTGGAATATAAAATAAACCCAATAGAATTGTTTTCCTCCAATAAGAATTAATTATATCTTAGTTTGGATCAGGTACAGTTATGGGACCTGTTATCCAGATTGCTCGGGACCTGGGGTATTCCAGATAAGGGATCTTTCCGTAATTTGGATCTCCATACCTTAGGTTTGCTAAATCATTTAAATATTGAATAAACCCAATAGGCTTGTTTTACCTCCAATAATGATTAATTATATCTTAGTTGGGATCAAGTACAGGTACTGTTTTATTATTACAGAGAAAAGGGAATCATTTAACCATTAAATAAACCCAATAGGGCTGTTCTGCCCCCAATAAGGATTAATTATATCTTAGTTGGGATCAAGTACAGGTACTGTTTTATTATTACAGAGAAAAGGGAATCATTTAACCATTAAATAAACCCAATAGGGCTGTTCTGTCTCCAATAAGGGGTAATTATATCTTAGTTGGGATCAAGTACAGGTACTGTTTTATTATTACAGAGAAAAAGGGAATCATTTCTAAAAATTAGAATTAATTTCTTATAATGAAGTCTATGGGAGATGGCCTTTCTGTAATTCGGAACTTACTGGATAATAGGTGTCCAGATAAGTGACCCCCATACCTGTACAAAGAACTGTTTTATTACTACAGGAAGAAAGGAAATCATTTAAAAAAAATTTAATTATTTGATTGAAGTGAAGTCTGCGGGAGATGGCCTTCTGTAATTTGGAGCTTTCTGGATAATGGTTTTCTGGAAAACTGGTCCCGTAGCTGTATCACATTTCATCCTTTTACTTTATTTTTCAGGAAAATTCTCAGAGTTCATAATGCAGCCAACATATTCTGCAGCGCTGTACAATAAATAGGTATATGCAATAAATATGCAGCACCTGACACGAGGCAAAGAGGGCCTGGCCCTAAAGAGCTTACATTTATGTAGATGTGTTGGCAGCTGTCAACATTACAAAATTTCAACTTATTATTCAAAGTTTCCTTTATCTCTTATTGGGCTTGTTACATTTCTCACAGTTAATTGTCTGTAATGAATGCTAAGGTCAGGATGAGAGGAGCGGCTGCTCAGCACCTGTTGAATGGAATGCTGCTGCTGACCCCAGTGCTAGAGGGCTGCCAGCTGCCTGTTCCGTAGCGGGGCTGACTCCATGTTGGGCATGCCAGTGGGTTTCTGGGGCCAGGGTTAGAGTAGCTAGCTAGTACCTAGCACCATATTTACTTGTGGCAAGGCCCAAGGCAAAACAGGCTTTGTTGGCACACATCAGTTGTTGGACTTCAAGTTCTTGCACCCGCTGGCTACACCTAAGGAGCCACATTAACACTGATATAAAATGATTGTTGTTACTGTCTTACGCTGCTGTCGCCATTTTGCTTTACGGCACTTACATATGGATAACTGCTGTTCTGCAGAGACCCAGGGCATATTGCTCTATTTTACCACATGATTGACATATTTTTACCACATGATTGATATATTGACTTCTCTAAATCAGCATAGTGCAAAATACAGGTCATATGAACACAGTGTTGTGTTAAACTGAACATTATAATTGAGAGTACAATATGTAGAGATGCTGATACTCGTGTAGCCAATGGAAAGCTTCCGAGTGGAACAGTATGGCAGCCTCCACTCCTGTATAAATACAGATATCAACTTCCATATTAGTAAAAATGTTTTTCATTGAAGCAAAAGTCCTGGCTGATTAGTTGTACCTTAAGCTAAAGGAGAATTTCAGTCTGTTGAATAATGACACCTTTCAGAGGGCCCCTGTCAGCCTATAGCGAGGGGACAGTAGAACAGTGAGCAGTGTATCCCCATGGAACAATCACGCTTTATTCCGTACCACAAGTGATCCTTTCTGCCGAGAGACACCCAGAATGCAGCCGAGAGGCACAGACCTGCTCCTATGAAAGTTCAAAGGGAAATTTTCATCACTGAACTCATTTAATTTTCCTAGTCCTGTGTTTAAGGCCTTTCTTTGCCTGTATAGACTATTGTGAAATTTAAAGGGGAAATATTTCCTGTTTTCATGTTTTTAAAGCACAACCTATTTTTTTTTTTTTTTTTTGCAAATAGGGTGGCAAAGCATAGGAACATGGATTATTGTGTTAATAGCATCTAGTCTACACAGATAAGAAAAATTAGGGATGGCTAATTGCAAAAGCTTCAGGCTACCTTGGAATAGCTCCATCTAGTGGCCATAAGTAGATGGGGGAGATGCCAGTGGAGCTTAGCTGCCCCTGTCTGGGCCCTAAACAAAGTCAGAGGATTGGTGGCTAAAATAAATTCAGGGGCTTTATGGGATATAAACATAGTTACAGGTTCGCCTGGAATCCAAGACTGTTGAGTCACTGTGCCATATTTATCAGGCTTAAAATGTGTGCTGTCATCAAGGAATAAATATGGATAAGTGACCCTCCCGCAGTCTAATCTTGTAGGTTGTAGGTATTTCTGTTCACAAAGTTTAATCATTTGCAGATTAGCTTGTGTGTGCGCATACTTGGTTACTTACCTAGGTATCTGGGCGACCTTAGTTTCCAGTTCCATAATCACTTAGTGCCAGCCCAATCAGGATGTTGCTTGGGGGCCTAGAACATTTGCCAGTGTTTGGCAATTCTTCCTTTGCAGAGAAAAGTGAAAAAAGGCAACAAATGGAGGGCCCCTGTCCCCATCCTCTTTGCTGACCATTTCCAAACTTTGCTATGAGAAGCACTGATGGTGTCCTGGTTGCTACTGTTCCACATATTGCAGCCCTATACAAGGAAATGTAAACATTTGAAACAAATTAATGTTAAATTGTTCTTCTGAGAACTTTTGCAGTTGTCATTTACTTCTTTATTTTTTTTCTAGTTTTCAAGATATTAGTAGTTTTCACTCTGCTAATACAATGTAAAACAGCGCCATCTGCTGGTCATTTCTGCTGACTGGGAAAAGAGGAAAGTCTTCTGATGTGGCTTTGCTCAGAGTAGAGAAATGTTAGATTGCACTCTTTTGTTGTTTTCTAAGCAGAGCAACATCAGTGCATTTTCCCCTTCTGAAATTGCTTACCAAATATCAGTCCGGGCTGCAGAGCAGATCTGCAGGTACTATCAATTTTATTATATTAGCGGCGTAAAAACTGCTAGTATCTTGAAAACCAGAAAATAAAATAATGCAAATTACAAAAGTGCTCAGAAGAGCAACTTTACATTTATTTTTTAAAAGCTTACATTTGCTGTAAGGTCAATATCACGTGAGCGAAGAACGTTTACTGTGGCCATAATTTCCCTGGGGCTAGTTGTTTACTAGTAATGACAAGTGACCTGCAGTGAGGTGGGCAACAAACAAAGCCATCTTTGCCTGTTTGGCATCCCTGTTGATTGTCCGTATTGGGCTGTTCCAATCCCAGGGAGAAATATACAAAATCAGACATTGAGGCACTCATCATCATAGAAGACTCACCAAAGTAAAGTGGTGGCCTAGGTGCTCCAGCCCCAGACCCTTAGCTCAGGGGAGCGGACAAACCGTATGTGAAGTAACCAAAAATGAGGTATAGGGCACTCTGGGAACCCTCAAACAGGCCATCAAGTTATATTATTAGAAGTTGAAAAAAATATTTATTGAAGAATCATGTCAACGAGCCTTTACATGTTTCACATATGTCTGACACTTAATCATAGGTTTAAATGTGCAAAACACATAACCCACAATGCACCAATGGAAAACAAGGGGAGGGGAAAATGTAAATAAGTAATTTAAAGAAACATTGTACCCTATTAAATTACATTGTTTCTTTAAATTACTTATTTACATTTCCCCTCCCCTTGTTTTCCATTGGTGCATTGTGTTTTAAATGGCAGCTACGTGTTTTGTACGTTTAGGATGAAGACAGTCTCTGGTACTAATCGCTGTGTGTGTCTTTGCCCTTAAGCCTATGGCGTGTAAGGCTCTGTGAGATGATTTTTCAATAAAGATTTTTTTCTACTTTTAAAAACATTTTTTTGTCGGTCTGTTCCAATCCCAGACCAACAATTGGATGACATGGGACTCTACACCAACCCGTCAGGACCGCATCCAGCGACAAAATTCCACATCAATTCCATAACAAGGAGAGATATCCTTATCAATCCACCATCTCTTACTGCTGCTCAGCCTGATCCCTAACACTTGTATCTGGTATCTGAGCCTTTGCCTATGAGAGGGTAACATGACCCTCCTTTAGGAATGCCCCTAGCACACTTGTTTCCCAGGCTTAACAGCGGAATGCACTGAGGGACAAGGCCTGAGGGCACCTAAGGGCTTTCTGCATGTTGCCTATACTAACATTTCTTTCCCAGAGATTCCATTAATCTACATCCGGATTCCCAAAGGTTTCCCATATCTGCAATAAAATTGACTGGTTAATGAAATAGAGATCTGCACTGTTTTACAACGGTATCAGGCTCCCCTTACTTATTAATAGGGCATATTTTCTCTAGCTAATAGGGCCCCCCCCCCCTTGGTATAAGCCTGCCCTTGCTATCTACAACTCCCTTATGCCAAGTGGAAGTAGAGGGTTTCTGGGAGTCATAATTTAATCAGTACTTCAAGGTGACCCGTCACCCACACATACAAGGCTGTATAATAATTGTCCCAAAGTCTATTTTCAATTCAATCATCCATACCTGTTATAAATGTATTTAAAAATCTGAGCTGTCAATCATATATTGCCTGCCCTGCCTCTATGCCGGAGGCATAGAGGCGGGGCAGGCAATATATGATTGACAGCTCAGATTTTTAATTACAATTGCTTTAACTCCCTATTCAGCACTTCCTAGATATCCCCCAGATGGCAAATGCATAAGATTTTGGAGGGATACAAAGCTTTGCCTTAATAACAGTGTTTACAAAATGGCGCCTGCCTGCTGGCTGTAACTGTAAAATTCCAAGACCGAAGGAAAAAGAAATTCAGTAATTTATACAGCGTAAGCAACGTTTATTTTGCTCAACTAACAGGATGCAAAAGAATTTGGAATTATTTCTTGAGGTGACAGGTCCCCTTTAAGAGGCTGCAGACTGGCCATTGCTGCTGTATGGAGCAGCCTGTGTTGCAGTGATATAAGCTGGAATGATATGTACAGACAGGCTATGTCTGCGTGCTCACCTCTCCTTTGTTCATTAAAACGTAAATCCTCCGGGCCTGTTTGTGCTTCCTCCGCCGTTTCACCGGTGACTTGTGATTTATCCGACATCATTCCCGAGGATTGATTACTGCTGATATGCTTTTCTGCTTTTCTCCCAGTAGAACTCGGGCTGATAAATTAAGAGAAGCTCCTTGCTTTTCTGCTATCATTTTCTGTCCTTATCTCTTGCCTAACATCTTGGGATCATCCGGAGCGGGTAGCCGGCCAGGCTCTGAAAGTAATAATCAAAGCACCGGCTTGGAATTCACTATCTTACTGTATTCTGCTTGGATTGGAGGAACTGCCCTTGTGAGCTAGAAAATGTGTTATTGGAAAGTTGCGTAGAATTCCATTTTCATTCATTATGCAAAATTCTATTTATGGGCTTGTATGCCCTTTACAATTTAAAAAAAAAAAAAATCCATTATTTACTAATATACTGTTTGTATTCTTCCCCAATCATGCAAGGTCATATATTGGACTTGGACACAGCTAGAGCGGTGGGTGGGGGAAGAACTGAGTGGCGGTGGAGGGGGGGAGGATGACTAGAAATATAGCCAGAAAATGGCACTTGGAAGAAGACGTGTCCGCAAAAGGAAGGGTACTCCATATACTATAGGTGGGTTGCCCATCCTCAGCCTAGTGCCTAGTGTGATACAGATGTGACTCTCTGCATAGCATTATTAAAGGAGAAGGAAAGCCATTTTGGCATTTTACTGCCGATAGATTTGCCACATTAGTGCCACCTAGAACACAATATTTATTCTGCAGAAACCATTACTATACCTGAGTAAACAGCTTTAGATGCTTTCTCCCTTTGCTTAAGATAGCAGCTGCCATTTTAGGTTGCTTCCTGCCTGCAGCTCTAGCCTTTATAGCTGTAGCCACAGTACCCATACTGAAAATGACATGAAACTGTTCCGTTAATTACAACGCTCAGCCACAGAATAATAACTTTTAATTGTCTAGGGCAATTAAATCACTCAGTGTAATTGTCTGCCTCTATGTAAAATAATACATACAAATAACACTTCTACGTGCAAGAGCTAAGGCGTGTCCCCCATACTGCTTGAGGCTTTGAAAGTGATAATGCCACTTCCAACCACCATTCCCCTTACTGTTGCTATGATCAGTAGTCTCCTGTTAATGCCTTACCGATGCCAACTTGCACTTATTCTCTCGCACTGGTTGCAAGGGGAATGCCAGAAATGTACCCCCCAGTGTAAGTGCTTTTGTGCCTTCCCATTATTCGTACACTTGGGTGGTGCTTGACTTTCCTAGACATGATGGGCAGCCTGGAAATGAAATATATTGCCCTTCTCTTTAAGTATTGGTTTCAGTGCTGACTGCAAATACATTAGAGGGGATTATAGGCAGATGGGGGGTGTTCCTTTTTCCCATAAAAGCAATCAACGCACCAGAAGCCCCCCCTTTAGATTAGAGGAACGGAGCTTCCATTTGAAGCAGCGTAGGGGGTTCCTCACGGTGAGGGCAGTGAGGTTGGGGAATGCCCTTCCTAGTGATGGGGTAATGGCAGATTCTGTTAATGCCTATAAGAGGGGCCTGGATGAGTTCTTGAACAAGCAGAATATCCAAGGCTACTGTGATACTAATATCTACAGTTAGTATTAATGGTTGTATATATAGTTCATGTATGTGAGTGTATAGATTGGTAAGTACAGGTTGTGTGTGCTGGGTTTACTTGGAAGGGTTGAACTTGATGGACTCTGGTCTTTTTTCAACCCTATGTAACTATGACTGTATGCTAGCCAAGGTCAAGAAATCCATAGCTCTAAGGCAGGAGTATGTTATAGGGATATTATACAGTAAGTCATGGAGGAGTTATATCAGAGGAGGTGGGATTAGAAATCCCACGAGTCCTCTGTGTTGGTATTGGGCCTGCAGAAGAAGTCAATGACAGACCATGTTTACTCTTCACTATAATACTTATGATGCATACATGTAGTGTCTGCATTTGCCTTTATATGCTTGTGTTTGCATTCAATTCTGCCTACATATGCATAGGGGCTGTATGTACACAGCCTTTTTTGTGCACAAATTACTGCATTAGTAAGGGGAAAGCAAGGCTGCCTGCTCATCACTATTGATGCACTAAATTGTCATGCTTGTGTGGTACTTCATTTAGATTTGCAATCTGCAGCATGTATCTAAAATAACTGCTAATTTGAAATGCAGAGTGGGGATTTATGTGCGTCTTTGCTAAGTGCGTGACTTGGCATTTGTAATCACATGTAGAACTGCCATTATGGAGGTGAAAATAAAGGTTAATGCTCTAGAACAGTGCTGTCCAACTGGCGGCCCGCGGGCCGCATGCGGCCCGCGACCCCCCTCTGTGTGGCCCCCCACCTGTCTGGCTGCTTTGATGGCTTACCTTTGAGTAAGCATTAAATTGTATCAGTACTGAGATTAACTGCCCCCCTGCATGGTTCTCACCTCAGATTCAGGCTGTAATCAGGCTGTATTGTTTAAAAATGTAATCCCCTGTGTTTTTCACACCTTTTAATACCTGCATTGTTCACCCCCTGCAGTGTTCACACCTCAGGCTCAGACTGTAATCACTCCCATTGTTCACTTCTTCACACCTCAGACAAAGGTACTGTAGGCAGAGTATGGCACATACAGCCAGCATAGGGCAGGTAGAGTATGGCACACACAGGCAGCATAGATCAGGGAGGGTATGGCACACACAGGCAGGGTAGGGCAGGCAGAGTATGGCACACACAGGCAGGGTAGGGCAGGCAGAGTATGGCACACACAGGCAGGGTAGGGCAGGCAGAGTATGGCACACACAGGCAGGGTAGGGCAGGCAGAGTATGGCACACACAGTCAGGGTAGGGCAGGCAGAGTATGGCACACACAGGAAGGGTAGGGCAGGCAGAGTATGGCACACACAGGAAGGGTAGGGCAGGCAGAGTATGGCACACACAGGAAGGGTAGGGCAGGCAGAGTATGGCACACACAGGAAGGGTAGGGCAGGCAGAGTATGGCACACACAGGCAGAGTAGGGCAGGCAGAGTATGGCACACACAGGAAGGGTAGGGCAGGCAGAGTATGGCACACACAGTCAGGGTAGGGCAGGAAGAGTATGGCACACACAGGCAGGGTAGGGCAGGCAGAGTATGGCACACACAGGCAGGGTAGGGCAGGCAGAGTATGGCATACACAGGCAGGGTAGGGCAGGCAGAGTATGGCACACAGAGGCAGCATAGGGCAGGCAGAGTATGGCACACACAGACAGCATAGGACAGGCAGAGTGCTGCCTGTGTGTGCCATACTCTGCTTGCCCTATGCTGCTTGTGGGAGGTGAACCTGGCAGGGGTTTGTTGTGGGAGTTTGTTAGCAGTTAGAAATAGCCATTAAATGGTCCCTAAGGTGTGTAATTATGTACTGGGGGTTGCTCTGCTATCCACAGGGGAGGAGGAGGCATATGGAATTTAAGGGTATATCTTAATATGACATAATTCTTTCACATATGAATGATGGTTGATATCCCCACAGTAAGGACCAAGCATTTGGGATTTTGCTGTGCTACCACCATTGTGACAAAATAGGTGTGGTTTGAAGTGGGTGTGGTTTCAAAAAGGGGAGTGGTCAAAACTGGCTTCAATTAGCGGCCCTCCACCATGTATGCTAGAGAAATTCCGGCCCTCGGCACCGTAGAAGTTGGACAGCACTGCTCTAGAACACAGCAAAAGGGACCAGGCTCCACAGAGCAGCAGTCATATTTAGAGAAGGAGTGATTGGTACTAGGGCAAGATGATGGTGGCGGTAGTATTTATCAGGGCTGCGCAAGCTGTGGCCCTTTAGTGGTTGTGGAAGGGTCAAGAAAAGAATTGGGGCCTGAATTCACCCCCAGATCCAACAAAAACATGGTTTTCACACAATCTTGCTCAATTTAGGATTAGGTTGTGGGCTCCTCGCTGTGCAGGTTTCCGTAGCCTTCTAGATAAGGTCCCATTACTGTACATATAAAAATATGATTAATATAAATAGCAAATGTGGTACTTTCCCTTTAAGTTACGGAAAGAACGATGTTAAGCATGTTGATTTAAAGGGGAAGTACTGCTGCTGTTTTGTTGCCTGCCTGTTTTGATGCAGGTACTGACAGGTAAAAGGTGGTACAGGTATAGGACCCATTATCCAGAATGCTCGGGACCAAGGGTATTCCGGATAAGGGGTCTTTCCATAATTTGGATCTCCATACCTTAAGTCTACTAAAAAATTAATAAAACATTAATTAAACCCAGTAGGATTGTTTTGCATCCAATAAGGATTATTTATATCTTAGTTGAGATTAATTACAACGTTCTGTTTTATTTGTACATAAAAAAAGGGAATCAGTTTTAAAATTCTGAATTATTTGCTTATAATGGAGTCTATGGGAGACGGGCTTTCCGTAATTCGGAGCTTTCTGGATAACGGGTTTCCGGATAAGGGGTCCGATACCTGTACTACAAAGCATTAAGTTATCAATAACTGCAATGACATTTGATTAATTTTTAATGAATGGAAAGGTTCTGCAGTGTGAATGTTGTGCGAAATTAAATCTGTCAAAACCTACAGTACTCCCAAAAGTCCATGGAATTGTAAAAAAAAATAAAATGAGTATGCCTTTAAGTAATAAGCAACAGACAAGAGACCAGGGAGTTCTAATTACATCTCCGACTCTATTTTCTTCCTTGCTCTCTCAAGTCATATTTTTAAAAGGAGAACTGATGAATAGATTGACACTTCCAAATTGCTGTGAAAAGTAAATGAGATTTAAATGAAAGGTACTTCGGCACTTATTAGCGAGCGCTGAACGGAGGCAGTGAAAGATCAGCGTCTATAGGCAAGGCTGAGAGAATGAGCAGCCATCCCTCTCATAGAGAGTAGGAGACTCACGTCCCATTCCGCCCCATCTATTAATATATGTGCAATTACGCAGGCTTTTGTTCTGTAATTTCTCTCATTGTATTGTGTTCCGCGGAATCTGTGTATAGTTTCCTGCCTAAAGTCTAATTTAGGGCATGCATGGAAAGATTATGTATTGTGCTGTAGAAATTATATTCCATTTAAAGAGAAATTATTCTTATGTAGTTTATAATGGAATAAACTGTGGCAGAAAAGTTTGCACCAGATGTCGTAACTTCAACAGAGCTTGCCAATCTTGCCCCACTTTCATTCTGGGTTTACCAGCATTGCCCTCTTTTGCTTCTATGTCTGGGGAGGGGTACTTCATTGGGGTTCCCCTAGTTTAGCAATGTTGCTGATTCCCATGTTCCAAATCAAGAAAGGCCTACCAAGGAGGAACCCCAGCACCCTGTACAGAACCAATTTTTTAGATCTGTGTCCGCAACCCACATTTTTATTCTTTGACTTCCTACACGACCCGCAACTGCCTTATCCACAACCCGAACCGCAGCCTGCTGACCACCATTAAACAGGAAGTGCTGTTCCTGTAAACCGGAAGTGACATCATCAGACGTGGGTGGGGGTAAAAAAAAACATTTAAAGTGTTTATAGGAGTTAAATATAGATAATCTAGGTAATATAATATAAGTATAAGATCAGCTATCTGACCCACATCTATACACACATCTGAAAGTTCTACATGCAACCTGCAGGGGTACCTTCTTTTCTTGCAGGTAACTCGCGGGTAGCTGTGGGTACCCAACCTGCCGCAGAACTCTTACCAGAAGGTACATGTGAGCAGATTGGTTGGCTGTGTCATAACAGTCATGGGAAGCTGCATACTCTTTTGCTTATAATGACTAAGCTTTGTTTAGGTCTTATTTTAGTTGCTGTTTGCAGCTCTGTTGACTAGCAGAGTGACTGATATAGGAAAGCTTAGCAAGGTAAAGGAAATACCTCCATCCTGAAATGCATACAAAAATGCAGAATTGTTAAATTGTGCAATGATAATGTGCTTGTAACGCCCTCACAAGTAATATGTGCACATAACATTGGTCCCTACATGGAATACCCACAATCGACAATGTAGGGATGCACCAAATCCAGGATTCAGCAGAATTTAGGTTATAATGAATCCTAAAAGACTAACGGTCTACCACAAGGGCATTGACAGTAACACAGACACAAATATGTGTATAAAAACACTAAGCACCTAGGTCGCAAGCGTGTGCATATTTATGGTGAGCACCATTGCGCCTGTCCTGCCTTTTCTTATAAATAGCATGCAATTGCAACTATTGACACCCGGAACATGGCTGGAGTTCCAGTGTTCCCACGGTAGAATATACCATTAGACTCATGCTAATGCCACACCCAATGACTCACAATCACTTGCATTTGACACATCAGTCACAGTTATGGTAGCTGCAATTTCACTGGATTTTAGAAATGCATTTAAATATGGGTTCTGAATCATCTCGGTTTTCTGCTGAATATTTTGGTAGAGGATTCCGAATACAAAAATGCTGTATTCCCTAGTGCTAGAAGAAGAAGAGGACCTTTTCCACAGCAGGGCGCTGGATTCTCCAGTAAAGAGACAGAGATAAGTGTTTGAAGCCTCGTCGACTCTCGGTGTTTGCCCATTAAATCATTTCTGCAGAATGCCCAGCAGATTGAATGCCACCACTAGCGCCATCATTAATGCAAAGTTTTAGTAATAAATAGTGCATGCAGCGTTCGTTAACACGTGTTCCACTTCGGTCCTAATGGTGACACCGGCACTTATATGTTATTAACTGTGCCGTATCTGACATGATTATTTTTAATTCATTTCCCAAACGCAAAACAAAAATCCCTTTTTCCCCCCTCTCTCCACTCGCGGTAGTTGGTCTCTAACACGTAATCAGCAATAAATTGCTATTCTAATTTTGTTTTAATGGAGGCTTTTATGGGAAGCTCTGAGAAATTAATCTCTCTAAAAGCCCTCATTACAATTGCTACAGTAGCGTTAGGTAAAGAAGGAGCCATATTGGTGATTGCCAAGAAATTTTCCCTGAGCGGATTAGACAAACAATAAATGAAAGTGAGGTGACATTAGCAGAAAACAGAGCTTGGTTTGAGAACAAAATAAAAATTATTTCTGCAGTAAACACTGGGAATAAATGCAAATGGGCCAGGAGCAGGGCCATTGGTAGAACTACTGTACCATCCACTCAGTCCCTTCCCAGAATATGTTAGCACAATTGCCACATTGCCCCATGCATTGTCAATGTCTGATATGAGGTTGATGGTCCTCTGTTTGTAGGTATACCTTTAGGCCCATGGTTCCCAAAATGCCCCCTGCCCTGGAAAGTTTGGAGTTGGGATGCTTGGCTAAAAGCCATTTACAGTAAGATTTGGGGAAAATGTACATTTTCTCTTCTGAATACACCCAAAAGCCCAGCTTGAAGGTGATCTTTAGTGATATTTGGAGTGAAAAATTATTCATTATCCTAGATGTTTTTGGAACGATTGCTGATTAACAATATTTTCCCATTATCTTGTTATGAGCTAAGGGGTCCCCGGCCAAAGGTTAGACAAGCAAAGGGAACTTCAAGTGAAAAAGTCTACTAGTTTAGGCCATGCCCTAATCTGCTAAAATATTTTCATTCACTGTTGCCAAGTTCCAGCAGGACCACATAACATTCCTTTGAGGAGCCTCTGACGTTTGGGGTGTCTGTGATTCAAAAAACAGCTAAGGCAGACAAATACTCATTGTGATTTACAAAAATAATTGGTACAGAACTCTGGTTTTGTAATATTGACAAAGTTGATCAAATATCCCACACCTTATCAAGTGTGGGTCTTCTTAAGGTGATTGTCTGCGTGTGCACTCCCAAAATACATTTAGCCAATTCACTACAGGTGTAATATGGCCTAATGGAGTAGGCTCAAATAAAAGGAGTGATATTTTTGGACACATGTAGGGAATTAATGTCGTTTGTGCACCAGTAGCCAACTGGAAATGAGTACACATGGTACCTAAGCACCGAAAGGTGCCTTGCTAATCCAAGTTAGTTGGATACAAGTTTCATCCAACTGACATGTGTATGTACAAACCCAGGGTTTTCAAGCTTTGAGCCTGCCAGCTGTTTTCCGGAGGTCCCACAGTTGGCATTCTAAGTTTAAATCATGCTGTTTACATACCCATTGCTGTTACTGAACATTCATAAAGCCAATGAAAAAGCATAGATCCATTACCAGGCATACTTTTGCAGTGCTTGTGCACAGAATATTGCAATGCAGAATGGGTCTGTTGGCTGGGCTTACACGTTCTCCTTCAGAAGGAAGTGATTAATCTCCAAGATGTGAATGATACATTGAACTGCTTCGAGAAATACGCTTCATCCGACTTTTAGTTGTGTGCAGAATACCAAATACCATGGGAAAGCAGATATCCTTTCAGACCAGCTCCTCAAGGAGATTTATTTGTAATCCAAATTCTTTACTAGTGGAAACCTTCAAGGCCTTCATGTGAGCAGTTGGGGAATAACTTGCTGTTACTTTGGCAAAATTTGCCCTAGCCTTGTATCCATAACAATAAGCAACCAGTCAAAATTTTCTCTTACTGTGGAGCACTTACCAACCAACTATTTCCATGGTTTGCCCGAGCAGCACAGCCATGCCCACGTTCTACATCATGACAGTAACATTTCAGCATCACATTTTTTTTTCTTTTATCCTTTCAGACGGCTTCCCGCTTGATCCATTACTCAATTAGTTTTCAATAGATTGGTGTTATCTCATTCCAGCTTGTGCTGTGGTACCTGAGGTGAGCTAGAGCAAGGGGAAGCAATTATTACTATCATTTTATATAGCACTGACATGTTGCACAGCTCCTCTGGAGCTGGTTAACTCGCTTGTATATTCTTGCATTGTGAAAGAAAACCGAAGTATCCAGGAGAAATTCATTCAGGTTTGCCCAACCCTTGGAGACAATGACCTGATCGTAAATATTTCTAATAATTTTTTTGCTTCAGATCCTGTTCTCTTCTCAGGGTTGTGGTCACCATTAGAAGTCCTATTAAATAAGAATATTTCCCACTCCTGACTATGAGCCACAGTGTAATTCAGAGTCAGAAGACACACATCAGCCAATATCCGCCAACAAGCGCCAAGTCTTGCGTTAAGATTAATCAATCTTGCCTTGTCTTTTGGAATAGCGTTCTATTCCAAATTGTTACCATAATCCAAAAAACGTACAAATTCAATTGAAAGTTTTCAAATCTCTAATGTTCGGTATTTATTAAGTGCAAAAAGCTTGAAAAACTTGAATGTAAAAGATTGGTACCTAAAATCTTCATATAAAAGTGAACGAGAGTTGTCCTAGCCAGTTTTAAGCCAACTTTAGTTAATGTTTTTTTAATATTTAAGTTTCTCTATAAATAAGCACACGATTGAGTTTGGTAAAATTCAAAGTTTATTTGAATTTAAAAGAGAACTGTAAAATTCACAAATTTGAATTTTGATTAATAGGCCCAGAGTATGCCTAAAATACCTTCCATAAAATGAAACAGGACTTCTCTTGTTAGTCTGAAAGGAGATAGAAATAGTTGCATAAGTACCAGGAAATGGATTTTTCCATTCATGCAACAGTGAATGCTTTTTTTTTTTTTTTTTGCCCACTGTATTCCCTTAGGGCATTTTTAGCCAGAAACTCTAAGCCGGATACTCTTACCTGTACAATTGAGCAGAGAAGCATCAGAAGACGCCTAATGTATCAGTAACCTGTTCTGGTCTTCTGGAACAAATTGTTAATAATAGAGCTATAGGAACTTGGCTATAAAAGTTAAGTCCAACTACATCAGTCCTAACACAATCCTATATACAAGTAAATTAGCAATTGATTTGGTGTCGGAAGACTTTTACTGGAAATAACCTGACTTTTCTTATTGTGATGCACAAGGCTATTAGCCATTTATTGTCTGCGGCAAGAAGGTGCAGTCGTTTCAGATTAAGTGCGCTGAAGATATATTTACTCCTTTACCTGCAGTGCCACAAAGGGAATTTATGAGCCACCTTCCTCAGTATTTGCCGGTCTTGTACTTTTCCTCTGCCGGAAGGATGAAGGGAGGAGGTAGAGGAATTTATGGATGCAGGAAATTGTTTAAATCTTCTTTGGAGTAGCGCAAGAGTGAGCAAGTAATGTAAATATTTCAAATGATATTTTATAGTGAGACAAGAGGGCTTTGCAAGGTTACAATGCAGCGGGAGCTTTTGGGATGACATGTCCTTGTCAGGTGGGATCTTGGGTATGTAGGAATGTGACGGAATGCAGAATATGCGCTTTCATTAAAGGGACAGTGATGCCTGGAGACAGATCTCTCTTTGGTAAATAGGACAAATCTTTCACCAGCATGAGCATAGAGAGTTTTCTTTTAAACAGGAGCATATAAAATGATTGTATATTATTATTTAATACCCAGCTGGGGTTATAAACTGACCCACGGTAATGGCAACATAGCTCAGTTTGGTTATGTGACCACAAGATTCCACCCAGTTGCTTAAGGAACATTCTTGGATTTTATCAGTGCTATAGCCTATTGCATTGGAGAAATTTTCATTATATTCCGGGGGCCCACCTCAAGCAGGGCAGCCATTTTTGGGTCCTGACCCACATGTTCAGAATCCTTGACCTCGGACCTAACTTCAGCACGTAATGTTCTGCAGTGACTCCATACTGGAAATCTATGACCATTGGCTTATTTTCCAGTATGATTGGAACACTTTTAGGAACGTTCTTCAGGGTTGATCTTTTATATTGCTGGAGCAAAAATGTATTACTGTACCAGGGACATCAATACTATTAATACTGAGAGGTCTTGGTTCTCTGCCTACCTTCTACTCGCTGCACCTTAAGTACCAGATTTGGTGAATGCTGTCTATAGATTATCATTACTGTGTTTTTCCTCATATCAGCACTACCAACTTGTCCCCTGTATCACATTAACATTTTATTTTGTTCAATGGCAGCTGAAAAAAAATCTTTGTTTTTTAAAAAAACAACTCTTGTTATTCTGATCAGAAATCCCTTCCTACCTGAGACCTAAGTTAAAATGATCCAGGCGTGAAATAATATCCGTTGTATGTCAGTTCTCATAAAGACTGGAGAAATCTCCGAAGCCAGAGACCGCGTGACTCTGGGATTCTCACCCTTGGTTCCCAATACTATGGATTTTCGTTAGAAATTTGTTCCATTTCCCTAAGCCTCCCATTCTGCACCCCTAGGATGGAGATAACAGTTGATTGCTTTGCTTCACAAGAAGCCTGAGCTGCTGTCACTGTGAATCTATTCATGAAGGTTCTTGACCTTGAAAGGGTAACCAAGGTGTTGTATGGGCAATCAGTCCCTATTAACAATCAAATTATGGAATGAGCATTGTTTAACCATAGAAGAGCAATTCATTGGAAAATCAGTGTGTTTGTATGAGAATTTTTTTTTACTTCTTAAAGCCAATTCACTGTTGCGAAAAGTTATTTCTAAAGGGCCCGCTATCGTAATATATATATTTTTAATAAATTCAGCAAGGGCAAGATCAGGGACGCCCTCCTGGAACAATAGTGGGCAAAAAAATATTTAACTTAAATAATAGTCCAATAATTAGTTTTTTGGACCAAAGTTAGGGTCAAATTAATCAGGCTACATATTCCTGATGTCACGCCTGCTTTAAAAGAATGGTGATTCAATAGCTGGCTAGTGATAGGGAATGCTACCAGATGGCTGGACATCTTTATAATTGGGTTTCTTCAGCGTTCAATGTTCTTGATGGTGTGCCAGAATGTGTAACCTTGCCAGTGAGATGTTTTGTGTCTCAGATTCCAATAATCTCCCTATTGCCTATGATTCCCCACTTAAAGGGAAAGTTTCACTAAGCTTGAGGTACCCTTTGGATTATTCCAAATAAATGATGATATGACGGGGCACAGCGATGGCCTCATTACACTGCATAGTAGATTACTTTTTTCCTTTCCTTACCACCAATCCTGAAGGTCCAGAGAGCATCAATGCTGGTTCCTTAACCTCATTCGCATTCCTGGCATTTCATATTTATGGTAAAGTTGCATTTGGATTCCAGTTTTGGTCAGTGCCAATGAGCATACAGCTTGGCACAGGCAGAACAACGGGCAGTATAGTGTGAGTGATACCTATTTCATGTACAGGTATGGGATCTGTTATCCAGATACCCTTTATCAAGAAAGCTCTGAATTATGGGAAGGCCAACCCACAGAGTCGATTTTAATCAAATCATTCACATTTATAAAAATTATTATTTCTGTTTTAATAAACCAGTATAGGTATGGGACCTGGGGGTTTCCGGATAAGGGATCTTTCTGTAATTTGGATCTCCCTAACTTAAGTTTGTTAAAAAATCATTTACATATAGAATAAACCCAATAAGATTATTTTGATCAAGTACAAGGTACTGTTTTATAATTACAGAGAAAAAGGGAATCACTTTTAAAAATTATTATTATTTGCTTATAATGGAGTCTATGGGAGATGGCCTTTCTGGATAACGGTTTTCCGGATAAGGGATCCTATACCTGTACCTTGTACTTTATCTTACATAGTTTCATAGGGTTGAAAAAAAGACCAGAGTCCATCAAGTTCAAGCCTTTTAAGTAAACCCAGCACACACAACCTATACTTACCAATCTATACACTCACATACATAAACTATATATACAACCACTAGTACTAACTGTAGATATTAGTATCACAATAGCCTTGGATATTCTGATTGTTCAAGAACTCATCCAGGCCCCCCTTATAGGCATTAACAGAATCTGCCATTACAGCATCACTAGGAAGGGCTATCTTAACTAAGGCTATCATTAAAGCGGACCTGTCACCCTTAGAAATAAGTCCAAATTATTTTCTATATTGTTAGTTGAGCAAAATAAACTTTACTTACTCTATATAAATAATATAAACCTTGTTTCCTTCCGTCTTGGAATTACACAATCAAAGCAAGCAGGCAGGCACCATTTTGTGGACACTGTTATGAAGGCAAGCTTTGTATCATGCCAAAATCTTGTTTATGTGCCAGAATGGGGGACCAGATGCCCATGCACTGGCTACACGATTAGATGAGGAGGAGGGAGGGGAAAGTGAGATGTGCAGTGACATCTAGGAAGTGCTGAATGGAAAGCTAAAGTTATTGCCTGCCCCGCCTCTATTCCTAAGGCATAGAGGCGGGGCAAGCAATATATGATTGACAGCTGTGATTTTTAAATGTCTTTAAAATGGGTTTGGATGTGTTAATATAAAAATGAATTTGGGTTTTATGTTTAATTTGAACAGGACTTTTATTATACAGATTTTCATGTCTGGGTGACAGGTCCACTTTAATCCTTATTGTAGACAAAGCAATCCTACTGGGTTCTTTTAATGTTTAAATTATTTTTTACCAGACTTAAGGTATGGAAATCCAAACTACGGAAGGAACCCTTATCCAGAAAAAAACAGGTTGTGTGTATTCTGGATAACAGGCCCATAACATTATAAGACTTGCACACAACATCACAAATTGAATTTATATTGCATATATACAGTTAGGCAAGTAGCCAGACCTTATTAATGCAATTATGTTTTATTCCACCTTTGCAAATGAAATCTATGGAACCATAGAAAGGAAATCAATACTTCATTGTATTTGTAAAAAAGCCGAAATGAGGGTGTAGATGTCAGCGCAGCGCAAGCAATAGGCCTGCAGCTATTTTTCCCATTAATCGGAGACATTTCTGCTGTGTTTATGCAAATCTGGGCCCTGGGACAATAAATTACCAAAGTCACCTTATATTTTTCCACTGGCCTCAAACCATAATCAGCCATTGCCTTTAATTAGAGAATGAATCATCGCTCGGTGCTGAAAGTATATAAAAATCACTTTCTGGCAGTTTTTATGTTTACATAATGCTCGCCCTAAGAGGTTTAATCAGTTTTATTAGTCTTCAGAATTTATACACTCTCGCCACTGATTTACAGTATATACTCTTATGTTTAGTATTATATTCACTTGATTTAACACTTTGATCATCGTCATTTATTTATGTGGTGCCAGCAATGGGCATTGCAGCTGAATCTATGGCCACTTGATTGTAATGGACCCAAACCAAATATTTTGCCTTGGACCCCAACCTTTCCAAGAACACTCATGTTGTCAGGTTCCCCTTAGCTTCTAATCTAATTATCTACTCTTCCCACCCAATGCCTGGGAACCTTGAGGGCATATCTATAAACACTGGGCAAATTGCAAGTGGGCAGTAACTCTGGTTGCTACTTTTCACCAGTAAATTCACTCATTTTCACCAGGCTATGGGGGCAGGGCGGTGATGTGAAATGGGTGGTATTATTCTGTAAAAGGCGCAGGGCTACGATGAATGATGGCCTGTGGAACCCATGTAGAGTGATGTATATTTGGGGTGGATTAGGGGCAGATCTAGAGTGGGCCAGCGGTTTATCTTAAGGATATTACAGATTAATCGGCAGCTACATTGCTGGTTAATTTATCAAATCGGCCCTGGCCTTGGCAGGTGTTTTATAGGTGTTATTACCAACCCCAGCAGTAAGCCAGTCAGACTTTTGATGGGCAGTAACCCATAGCAACCAAAGTGCAAATTTGCCCATTTTTAATACACAACCCCCCTCCCATTGTCTTTAAAGAGAATTCTTCTCTCTGACCAATAGGGACTGCTTCGCTTAGGCACTAAAGTAGAATTACCCCCACAGGCAAATGTGAAGTTATGCTTTATGCCATCTGAAATGGGGAAAAAAAACCAAAAAAATAAAAGAAAATGAAAGAATTGGATTTGATATAATGTCTCTTGTGTTGTGAATGCATAATATAAAGATTTTGGGATTTATCACCGAGGTGCGTATTGCATGCCCATGATTAGTGAGGGGAATTCGCTATTATCTCCTCCGACTCCCATAATTCATCAAATAGCTGCAGGCGCTCAGCCTTCGCAACTGCCTTTATAATAATAAATGTCTCCTATTATCTGTTATTCAGTTATATCTAGTCCCTTACTGTTGTTTTCCCACCCAGCTCCCTGCGCTGCCTCAGCTCCTCGTTAAGCCGCTGACATTTTTATGGGGTCATTTATTAGTAAATGTTTCCTCCATTTACAGCCAGCGTATGTAATAAATAAAAGCCTGATAGGATCTAGTCACCCAGTAAATATAATTATTTTTATGTGGTAAATTTCGCTGTATTTTTAGGGTACTCAGATGTCAAAGTTGTCATTTATTGTCCTGGAAAAAAAAAATGTATAACTTCCGAATTACCTGCTTAATAGACATGAATAATCTCGTTTTCTCATTGCTGATTGTTGTTGAGGAAAGATTATTTTAATGGCACTATACTGAATACATAGAAGATTTTGCAGAAAATCTTATTTTTTTCCAATGAGACTGAGATTTTTTTTTTTGCAAATATTATAAAACATTTCCTATGGGCAACAATCTGATGTAATTGCGAGACAGGTTGATTTGGTAGCCATTTTAACCACTATCACTTTCTTTGCGTGACTTTGAATACGGAATCGATGCAAAGGGCTTTTCACTGGCGACTCCTGTTGTCGCCAGTGGAAAGCCATTTCGGAGCGGCTAGTCACCCGTGGTAGCCGAGATCTATCGTGGGCGACTGAACCACTCCGTGGGTCCTTAGCCTAAGTGTCTGTTTGCTGAACGTTTGTTTTAAATATTGGATTCTCTTTGTGCCTGCATTGTACATTTATAAAATGGCGTACAGGGAAAGCTGTATAAAAATGAATAAAATATAGAGTCAGTCTCGGGATGGTGGATAATGTGTTTTCTGAGCTTTGAGAATACCTTTTTTCCCCCTGTCAGAATATACCTTTTTGTTATTTCCCTTAAGCTTTTAAATTTTAAAGGGTAACTGGCAAGTAATCCATCAACCCAATAGGAGCATGATTATCAATATCCCAGTGTAGACAGAGTGCCCTCGAAAGCCAGCTCTTTGGATAATAAATCATTTTTCAAACATATATTGATCATATTCTTTATTCATCTGGATCTGTTTACTATTCTCTTTCTGTGGTCAATCTCCAACCAAACATTATAAACATGCATGCGAAGGCCCCCATATGATATGCCAGTTTGGTGTATCAATCCTGTCTTGGACCAATCCAAGCGTTATGATTGGTTGGATATCTATAAGCCCCCCCCTGACCTGTGTATGATAAACAATATATTATAGTATCATATAACTTTGGGGGTATATAAAGCTAATAAGTGCAACCAGGGGCCCCATATTTATTTGAACTGGGTAGCAGAAGCTCTTGCAAAGTAAGATAACTTGTAGATCTCTAGTCTTGGTTGATCAAATGCCTTCACCTTGACCTGTCATATATTTAAAATTTATTTCATGCTAATGATGGTGACCAACATGTATCCTCGTTCTCTTCTAGGTACCAGCAGATGGAAATGCCGGCCTGTTGGCAGAGCCACAGATTGCTATGTTCTGTGGCAAGCTGAATATGCACATGAATGTTCAGAATGGGAAATGGGAGACCGATGTGTCTGGGACAAAGGGCTGCATCGGAACCAAGGAGGGAATCCTGCAGTACTGTCAGGACGTAAGTTGCTTATCATTTCAAGAGATGCATTGGGCTATAATGTGACCAGTCAGTAAAGCAATACTGTCATGGGAAAACATGTTTTTTTTCAAAACACTTCAGCTAATAGAGCTTCTCCAGCAGAATCCTGCATTGAAATCCGTTTTTCAAAAACACATTTTTTATATTTAATTTTGAAATTTCACATGGGACTAGCCATAGCCTTCATTTCCCAGGGTGCCACAGTCATGTGACCTGTGCTCTGATAAACTTCAGTCACAATTTACTGCTGATATCATCCCCTGATCAGCATAACAATTTTATTAATTTTAAAATATGGGTCTCCTCCAGTTACATGGGAGTACTAGAAACAATAGGTTACCTGAAAGCAGTCCTAATGTGTAGCGCTGGCTCCTTCTGAAAGCTCAGACTCAGGCACACTTTACTGCTGCGCTGCAAGTTGGAGTGATATCCCCCCCCCCTCCCCTCCAGCAGCCGATCAGCAGAACAGTGGGAAGGGAGCAAGATAGCAGCTCCGAGTAGGTATCAGAATAGCACTCAATAGTAATCCAAGTCCGGCTTGGGACTCCTCCAGTTACATGGGAGTAGAAGAAACAATAGGTTAGCTGAAAGCAGTTCTAATGTGTAGCGCTGGCTCCTTCTGAAAGCTCAGACTCAGGCACAATGCACTGAGATGGCGCCTACACACCAATATTATTGCTAAAAAATACATTTGTTGGTTCAAGAATAAAATGTTAAATGGTAGAGTAAATTATTTGCTATGTAAACAGTGTATAGAAGTAGTAGAAGTAAAAAGTACCCCATAAAAATCATGACAGAATCCTTTTAAGAAATAGGTGTCTTTATTAAATCTGTTTATTTAGTAGCTTAGGGCAGCGCTTCTGCCAATCTGCGGGGTAATGGCACTGTTTGTCTGCCAGCAGAGAAACGTCTGGCACTGCCTGTAATACCTGTCATTAAATTTAATAACAACCAGGGGTGAAAAGCGTTGCCATTCAAGTCAATAGAAGGCAGCACAGGTGGTGACAACCGTTTCTCCCCCCAAAAAAACACCTGGCATGCCTCAGGTTTTATTATTTGTTGTCCTTTTTAAAGGAACAGTAACACTAAAAAATGAAAGAGCTTTAAAGTAATAAAAATATAATGCACTGTTGCCCTGCACTGGTAAAACTGGTGTGTTTGCTACAGTAACACTACTATAATTTATATAATAAGCTGCTGTGTAGCCACGGGGGCAGCCATTCAAGCTGGAAAAAAGGAGAAAAGGCACAGGTTACATAGCAGATAACAGATAAGCTCTGTGGAATACAATAGTGTTTTATCTGTTATTTGCTTTTGCTATGTGCCTGTGCCTTTTCTCCTTTGGCTGCCTCCATGGCTACATAGCAGCTTATTTATATAAATTATAGTAGACTTTCTGAAGTAAACAACTTTTACCAGTGCAGGGCAGCAGCACATTATATTTTAGTTACTTTTATACACTTTCATTTTTTGGTGTTACTGTTCCTTTAAGGTGAGCAATCCACGGACCAATAAAAGCTGGCGCCTCAGAAGATTGTTAACCTGCGTATAGAGGCTTTTGCACAACCAGTATGCGGCTGAAAATGGATCAGATATCTATGGGGCAGGTTAGGAAATCCAGCTACATGAGGGCCTCTTCAGTGTAATAATCCCAAAGGGGTATGAGGAGCTGACCAATCAGATCAGACCAATTTAACTCAGTATGTAGGAGGCCACATTTATTTATTTATTATTGGGTAAAGATCTGTTCTTTACAGGAGCAGGTTGGCCCTTGTATGCCCAGATCTTTTAGTTTAGTTCTCCTTTAGCCATTTTCATGCTTTCAGGTTTTTCACTTTCTACAAAATTTTAAATATTTTCATTCCCAAATTGTGCACCCACCATTATTTCCTGCATTGGGATCGGTAAGTCCAGGCTTGCTAAGCTGCGCCAAAGCAGAAACCCTTATTGTGTTTCACAGCATGGAAATACACGTAAAATAAAATATCAGGAGACCCCATCTGTTTTTGCACACTGGCTGTGCCCATGTATACTGCAGCTACCTTAGCCCACTCTCTAACTAAATTAAGCCAGTCATTATTTTCAGATATTTACAAAGTAGCTACAGATTCTGCATTGTTGTACAATAGAAAGGGTGTAAATATCATACATACATAGTGCTCAAGCAGATCAATACAGGGGGTAAAGAGGGCCTGCTCAATAGAGCTTGCAATATAATTACCATAAATTCGTTGTGCATAGAAATATCTATATTTTATAATTTGATTCCTGCCTCACAATACATGGCAGCTGTAGGCTGACACAGAACCGACTGTAACATGTTTGATTGGCTTTGCCCTCTGGGTGTTTTCCTGGTATTCTGATTAGAAGCATAAATGAATATATGTACCGGGCCTGCGTGGGTGTTGTGACAGCTGTCAAGTGACAACAGCAAAACGCCCCTTTGTTTAAGAATATCTCCAAATCAGTCACATCGGCAGCTTCTCATCAGTATGCAGGAAAGACCGGCACGTTCCCTCTCCCTAATGCATATTCAAAGCATCTAGATTTTGTTTATGAAATTGCTGAAGTCATGTGGTACGCAACAAATAGGCACCTGTGAACCTTAAAATAACTGACGAAGTGTGCAGAAGTTTATTTATTTATTTTTTTAAGGTAAACTAGGTTTGTACTATATGGGCTTTTACTATATGGGCGTTTACCATATGGGCTTTTACCATATGGGCGTTTACCATATGGGCTTTTACTATATGGGCGTTTACCATATGGGCTTTTGCTTTATGGGCTTTTACCATATGGGCTTTTGCTTTATGGGCTTTTACCATATGGGCTTTTACCGTATGGGCTTTTGCTTTATGGGCTATTACTGTATGGGCTTTTACCTTATGGGCTTTTACCATATGGGCTTTTAATTTATGGGCTTTTACCATATGGGCTTTTACTATATGGGCGTTTACCATATGGGCTTTTACTATATGGGCGTTTACCATATGGGCTTTTGCTATATGGGCTTTTGCTTTATGGGCTTTTACCATATGGGCTTTTAATTTATGGGCTTTTAATTTATGGGCTTTTACCATATGGGCTTTTACCATATGGGCTTTTGCTTTATGGTCTTTTACCGTATGGGCTTTTGCTTTATGGGCTATTACTGTATGGGCTTTTACCATATGGGCTTTTGCTTTATGGGCTATTACCAAATGGGCTTTTGCTTTATGGGCTTTTACCATATGGGCTTTTGCTTTATGGGCTATTACCATATGGGCTTTTGCTTTATGGGCTATTACCATATGGGCTTTTGTTTTATGGGCTTTTACCACATGGGCTTTTGCTTTATGGGGTTTAACCATATGGGCTTTTGCTTTATGGGCTATTACCATATGGGCTTTTGCTTTATGGGCTATTACCATATGGGCTTTTGCTGTATGGGCTTTTACCATATGGGCTTTTGCCATATGGGCTTTTGCCATATGGGCTTTTACCATATGGGCTTTTACCATATGGGCTTTTACCATATGGGCTTTTGCTTTATGGGCTTTTACCATATGGGCTGTTACTGTATGGGCTTTTGCTTTATGGGCTTTTACCGTATGGGCTTTTGCTTTATGGGCTATTACTGTATGGGCTTTTACCATATGGGCTTTTGCTTTATGGGCTTTTACCATATGGGCTTTTGCTTTATGGGCTATTACCATATGGGCTTTTGCTTTATGGGCTATTACCATATGGGCTTTTGTTTTATGGGCTTTTACCATATGGGCTTTTGCTTTATGGGGTTTAACCATATGGGCTTTTGCTTTATGGGCTATTACCATATGGGCTTTTGCTTTATGGGCTATTACCATATGGGCTTTTGCTGTATGGGCTTTTACCATATGGGCTTTTGCCATATGGGCTTTTACCATATGGGCTTTTACCATATGGGCTTATAATAAGGTAAACAGGTGATATTTGCAAGGTACAGAGAAGGTAAGTAATCCGGTTGGCCCAGTGTTTGAGTGCTGAATAGGATTAGCTATTAACATGGGCAAATAATATAACTGGGTTGTTAGGCTTTTAGAGCTGAATGCTTGTGTTGTAGGAGTAAAGGTGGCCATACACGCACCGATAATATCGTACGAAACCTGGTTTCGTGCGATATTCGGTGCGTGTATGGTATGTCAGCGAGTCGACCGATATCGCAGGAAGCTGCTGATATCAGCCGACTCACCGATCGGACCAGTTTGAAAATTTTGATCGGGCGCCATAGAAGGCGCTTGACCAAAATCTCCCTTCAGCGCTGAATCGGCAGAAGGAGGTAGAAATCCTATTGTTTCTACCTCCTTACCTGCCGATTCAGCCCTGAATGGTGTGTGGCGGATCTGACGATGTTTTGCACGAAACATCGTCAGATCGCCACGTGTATGGCCAGCTTAATAGTGATGTACTGAGAGAGTGCATTAAGGATAATCTCAAATAGGAGCCACCTTGTAGTTTTGGAAATGTTCAAAAGCTTGAATCATCGGCTGTACACACTCTTACACCGTCTCTAAACTTAAAGGGCAACTAAATCTTTTCTATGAATTTCAAATGTGGCCCTAGTCTCCAATTTTTGCCTTTGTTGCAGTCCCCCTCATCATGTTGGCCCCCTCTCCTAAAACAGAACATATTAGCAACCTGCAGCGTGGCGTAAGCTTTCAGCTGGCAATTTGCCCCTTTATTACCACTAGGCCTGAGGTAAGAATGTGGAAGGAAGGAAAACTAAACCCCCCAAACAATGTAGGTCTCTATAAAAATATATTGCATTCGTAAAACCCTGCTTCTTCTAAATAAACCAGTTTTATAAAAATATACTTTTTTCGTAGTATGTGCTATTGGGTACTCCTAAATAGAAAATTGCCATTTTAAGAGTGCCCTCTGTCTGCCCATGGACTCTCAGTGGCCCCAAACTGCTGCGCAAATGCTGTCCTGATTTTATAGGGACAGCATGATAATTCCTTGTTTTTACTACCCCGCAGTACTGCAGTCATTACTAGTGGGCTGTAGATCAGCAGCACTTGGTGCTGGAGGGTTTCTCTCGTCACATAATTATCCCATTTATATAGTCCCATTTTATTTGTTACTTCTCTCTAATAGCGCTGTTTTTTTCCGTCACATTAGGCTTTGGATTTCATTTATTTTTTTTAATAGCTTCACTGGTTTTTATTTCTTCTGCTTCAGCCAGGGTATCTTATCTCTCTCGCTGTCATTACTGCATAGGTCATGGGTCTCTCCAGGCACATAAAGGGCTATTGATCCTGCTCTGTGTCTTTAAGACAAATGCTCTGACACTCATCTAGCTCATTGGCACTTATTATTCTAAAGCTTTTATAATGATGGCACAAATGGAGCATATTTCAAGGGGAACTCCAGCTTCCAAACAGACATTTAGTTAAAGAGCCCCACACAACACAGAAACCCCTAATATACCTGTATCTGTATACCTGTATATCGCTGTAATTAGTTCCTTCCAAAAGTATGAAGAAATACTATTTTTATATGCTGAAATCCATCTCCAAACCAGTCTTCTCTTTCTGCATCATTTAAAATCCTGGCAGGGGAGGAGGGACAAAAACATTGATGTTACAAATTGTAACAACAACTCCACAGCTTACAGACAGCATGCAGGAATTTCATAACCAGCAATGAATTGCACTGTCTTATTTTATTCCTTATTGCCATCACGTGTACAGGCACTAAGGAGGATGCAGGCTGGGGCAGTCAACCACTGTTACAGAGTCTCAAAGTAGTCAGCCAGATCAGCAGGAGAACAAGGGGAGCCAGGCTTAGGTAACTGCTCTGCATCATTTGAAATACCACAGAGGAGGAGGGACTAAAACATTGATGTAGTCAGCCAAATCAGTAGGGAGAACAGGCTTCAATAACTGTTCCAAACCATATTATTACATTAAAAGTCATAAAAAAGCTGCATATTTTTAAATGTATATTGCAAAGTTGCTTGAAATTATTTTTACTTTTCAAAAAGCTTAAGTTGTGTTTGGGTGAAGTTCCCCTTTCATCTGGCTTTACTGCCAGTGGATTGGGTGGAGTTCCCCTTTCAGCTGGCTTTACTGCCAGTGGGTTGGGTGGAGTTCCCCTTTCAGCTGGCTTTACTGCCAGTGGATTGGGTGGAGTTCCCCTTTCAGCTGGCTTTACTGCCAATGGGTTTGGTGAAGTTCCCCTTTCATCTGGCTTTACTGCCAGTGGATTGGGTGGAGTTCCCTTTTCAGCTGGCTTTACTGCCAGTGGATTGGGTGGAGTTCCCTTTTCAGCTGGCTTTACTTCCAGTGGGTTGGGTGGAGTTCCCTTTTCAGCTGGCTTTACTGCCAGTGGATTGGGTGGAGTTCCCTTTTCAGCTGGCTTTACTGCCAGTGGGTTGGGTGGAGTTCCCTTTTCAGCTGGCTTTACTGCCAGTGGATTGGGTGGAGTTCCCTTTTCAGCTGGCTTTACTGCCAGTGGATTGGGTGGAGTTCCCTTTTCAGCTGGCTTTACTGCCAGTGGGTTGGGTGGAGTTCCCTTTTCAGCTGGCTTTACTGCCAGTGGGTTGGGTGGAGTTCCCTTTTCAGCTGGCTTTACTGCCAGTGGGTTGGGTGGAGTTCCCTTTTCAGCTGGCTTTACTGCCAGTGGATTGGGTGGAGTTCCCTTTTCAGCTGGCTTTACTTCCAGTGGGTTGGGTGGAGTTCCCTTTTCAGCTGGCTTTACTGCCAGTGGATTGGGTGGAGTTCCTTTTCAGCTGGCTTTACTGCCAGTGGATTGGGTGGAGTTCCCTTTTCAGCTGGCTTTACTGCCAGTGGATTGGGTGGAGTTCCCTTTTCAGCTGGCTTTACTGCCAGTGGGTTGGGTGGAGTTCCCTTTTCAGCTGGCTTTACTTCCAGTGGGTTGGGTGGAGTTCCCTTTTCAGCTGGCTTTACTGCCAGTGGGTTGGGTGGAGTTCCCTTTTCAGCTGGCTTTACTTCCAGTGGGTTGGGCGGAGTTCCCTTTTCAGCTGGCTTTACTGCCAGTGGGTTGGGTGGAGTTCCCTTTTCAGCTGGCTTTACTGCCAGTGGATTGGGTGGAGTTCCCTTTTCAGCTGGCTTTACTGCCAGTGGGTTGGGTGGAGTTCCCTTTTCAGCTGGCTTTACTGCCAGTGGGTTGGGTGGAGTTCCCTTTTCAGCTGGCTTTACTTCCAGTGGGTTGGGTGAAGTTCCCTTTTCAGCTGGCTTTACTGCCAGTGGGTTGGGTGGAGTTCCCTTTTCAGCTGGCTTTACTGCCAGTGGATTGGGTGATCCTTTGGGTCATCCCCAAACTGACCGATACCCATAGTATATAGTCATTGTGCCAACTTCACTTTGTACATTAATATTGATAACGTCCGTGGCCAGCTTAATGGGAAAATGCGGTTCACGGTTCAACGAACGAAAATCTTTCTCAATAAAATAGATTTGTTTTCAAAAATAAAAATGACCTTTGTGCTGTTGCCGGTCCTTATATGTCTGTGTCCTCCGTGCAAGCAGAGCTCGAGTACAGTAAGTGTGACATTAACATATGGAAAGCTTCAGTTTTATATTAACGCTAATTATTTTGTTCAGTCAGCTATTTCATTATGCAAAATACTGCAGATTTTCAAGCCATTGCTACCCCCTTGTCAACTCTATGTATATTCATGAGTGAGAGTTGCTTGTCACCTTGTTCATCATGTTTGCCCTGTAGAGACTTATTTGGGCAGAATACATTGTGTTTAAAGAGGCTTCCAAACCAAAATTTGTTAAAGAGCCCACACAACACAGAAACCCCTATTATACCTATCACTATAATCTGTTCCTTCAAAAAATAGGAATAAATACCATTTTTATATGCCGAAGCCAAGCTGAAAAACAGTTCTCCTCTTTCTGCATCATTTGATATACCAGCAGGGGAGGAGGGACTA
The DNA here is from genome assembly GCF_000004195.4 of Xenopus tropicalis. Classification (NCBI taxonomy): domain Eukaryota; kingdom Metazoa; phylum Chordata; class Amphibia; order Anura; family Pipidae; genus Xenopus; species Xenopus tropicalis. The sequence goes on from NC_030678.2 coordinate 18,450,700, forward strand.
AAACATTGAAGTTACATTGATGTAGTCAGCCAGATCAGCAGGAGAACAGAGGACCACTCTTCATTAACTGATCCAAATCATATTATTACATTAAAAATCATGAAAAAGCTGCATATTTTTTAATTGATGTTTATTGCAAATTTACTTGAAATTTTCTTAACTTTTCAAAAAGCTTAAGTTGTGTTTTGGGTGGAGTTCCCCTTTAAAATCACCAGCTAGGTGCCCCCATAGCTCATATCAAGGTAGTAACAATGGTTACCATCGGTAAAAAAAAATAGCAGTACCTTTCAATTGTCAATGTGCTGTTTCATGCTGTAATGATTTTTACCAGCGGAATCATTAAGCTTCCCATTAATTTTCATTGGGTTCATTTAACACATTGCTCATTAATTTCCTGGGGCATAACAGATCAGTGGGGTGGTGGTCGAGCCTCAGCGTGTGGGTGCATATTTTATACACATTTGTACAGAATAAAACTGCATAGGAAAGCAATGTGCCAAATATTCACATGATTCAGCCGGGAGAGAACAAAACAGCATAGGGTGGAGGTTTTTAGATTCTTTGGCTCACAACCTATAATGCCTGAGGTACATAAATCTGAAACAAATAACTTTACAGTGGTCAGAAACCTTGAGATTTTCCAGATCCCTCCCAGCATTGCTAATACTACATTCAGCTTATGTATAGGCCTTCCCTGTTTAGTAGGCACCATGAACATGTAATCATGGACAGGACATACTGCATATTATAAATGATATATAGTATTATTTTTTTTTTCTTTTGGCATAGCCTCACATACCCTGCATCCCTGTTTCCCCCACTTGGAATACCTTATCTCAGTACACCATTATCCATGTGCTTTATAGCCTCTCCTTGCCCTCCATGCTTAAAGCAAATGTAAACCCTTCAAACTATTTCATGTAATATTGCTTTTTTCTGAGCAATTTTACATCTTTTTTTTTTTTTTTAGTTTTCAAGATATTGGCGTTTTTTGCACTGCTAACATGAATCTGACACAAAAACCACCACCTGTTGTTCATGTTGCCAATTGAAAACATTCGGTAGAAAATGCCATTTGTGAGAAAAGGAAAGTCTTGTGATGTTACTGTGCTATGAACTGACCTGAGACAGCTGTCTGATGAATATTCTAAGACTGTTCTCGTCATCCCAAGACATTTTCCAAACACTTTTCTACCGACTGTGAATTTAATAATATGCAGTGCTGGGCATATGGGGGGGTGGTACGGAAAAGACACTTCCGTAAAAGGGGAGCAAGGGTTTAGTTTGCCCCACAATAAGATCTGCTTGGAGTAAATACCAAGGCTTTCTAATCTCTAAAGTGTTGAAAGACCTCAGATTATACCCCTTGACAAAACCAGGTCTGGCACTCTTTACTGCACCCACTACTTTGATCTTGGTTTTTAAGCAGTTGACCTTGGGGTACTTGGTCTTGTTAAGTACATGGTAACGTACTATGTTTTGACCTGGCCTTTAGTAGTTACTTTTTTCTTTATCACCTTTAGTTATATGTAGTGGTGGTATAGTACATGCACATCAACATCTAATTGTACTTAGCTGGAAGCAAACAGAAGAAAGGCACTATCCTACATGGCAACGAAAGCCACTGAATGATAGAAGTTTATACAATTATAGCATTCCCTCCCTGAATCAGTCGTTCTGGCTTCAAGAAGGGGCTGGATGGCTTTTTAGCAAATGAGGGAATACAGGGTTATGGGAGATAGCTCTTAGTACAAGTTGATCCAGGGACTGGTCCGATTGCCATCTTGGAGTCTGGAAGGAATTTTCTCATCCTCTGTGGCAAATGAAAGAAGCTTCAGATGGGGTTTTTGTCTTCCTCTGGATCAACTAGCAGTTAGGCAGGTTATATATAGGCATTATGGTTGAACTTGATAGACGTGTGTCTTTTTTCAACCTAACTTATGATGTTACTATGTAATTGTATCCATTTGCCAGAACTTAGAAAGCTCCCTTGTACGGCTCTATTGTATATACTGTAGCTGTGTTGCTTTATCTTTATGGCATTTCTCTAGGCCTGTGGGTAGCTTTACATCATGCCCTGGTATGTGAGCACTATAATTACTCGTTCCTTTTTGAATATACATAACAGCCTCGCACCAGGTCATTGGCATTCGCTGAATTTTCTGATTTATCTCCTCAGTGGCCCTTTATAGTCCCCAAACAGCACTATGCACCAGTAAATTAGGGACATCAGACTTGAGCTGTCACAGAGTCCAAAATTATTTTGTGCTAAATATTGTGTACAAGTCAGTGGAAGAAGTTTCCACTTTTATATTTAAGTGCAATATTTTGTTTTACTTTTTATGATAATAAAATGAATTACCCAGGAGAGGAGTTTTGGCACCTACTGGTTGGGATTGATCTGATATGCTTCCCTGTTTTTCCTCTCTCTGTAGACTTTGGCGCTGATCATTATTATCTGAAAGTATACATTTGATATAGACCATTTGTTGTCAGACAAAATAACTTGACCATGGCTGCAAGCAGAGATACAGTGCTTTCTTTCATTAATTTTGGTGCTGTCTGTTATTATTTACGTACTATGGAAATAATAAAGGTCTTGGCACCTGTAGTAGCATAATAAAGTTTCATGCTGGTTTTGGGTTAGTGTGCCTCCCAGCCTAATGTTATTGGCTGCATTAATCACTTTCGCATTTGCAGCTCCCCTGTTGGTCTCCCAGTAATCACATACTGTTACAGGCTTTGAAATTCCTCCGCACCTTTTGAGTAAGGTGTGTATTTCTTACAATGCCCACATTTTCAATAAGTTCTGTGATAGGCTATATTTTACTGGCTGTATATGTATTTTGTGCATTTTATCACAAGCAAAGGTAAAAATCACTGGGGGGTGCCTAATATCACCCCAGGCTGGTGCAGTTTTCTCCTTACAGGAGCAGGGGTAAAAGGTAAGTGATTACAATCATTACCTTCCAATCTAGTTATATTAGACAGCTTAAGAGACACCAATACAATAGCAACCGTCTAAATGCCCCCTGGCCTAATGGAATAGAAGTCAAATAGTCAAACCTGAACTTGACTTGAATCTCCTTATTTAAATGATGGGTTTTACCCTTTTAAACTTTACTTCTTCTAACTACTGTTTAAATTTCTGCTTTCAGGTTTACCCAGAGCTGCAGATTACCAACGTTGTTGAAGCCAACCAGCCGGTGACAATCCAGAACTGGTGCAAGCGAGGGCGAAAGCAGTGCAAGAGCCGCACTCACATTGTGGTCCCCTACAGATGCCTAGGTAGGTTGGGTGGTTAAAAAAAACAGGGGTTCTCCAACTCGCATTCAAGTAGGGCACACAAAAGTGCGTACACATGACTGGGTGTCTGATAGTTGTAATAAATATTGTACCCATGCCTGATGTTTCCCATGTTTCCCCTGTTCTTACGCCTGTGGGTTTACTGTTTATTTGTGTGCAGTTATTTGAAGCCTTGGGCATTAGCCTAACGTTTCCAGCTCACTGCTGACAGACTCAATAACCCCCTTCATATATTGTTGTTCATTATGTTTTGCTTTGTACTGCGCTCAGCACTTTCACAGAATAAAGCGGAAATACATTCTACAGATAAGAAAATGGAAATAATGTTCTCTCCCAGGGCAGGGGTTGTTCAACAGTACAGTACATTTGCTGCACTTACCAATACAAAGTGTTGAAATTGTAGGTTCATTTGGTAGTTGAACGTGGTGTTTTTATTCGGTACCTGAATTTAAGTTTTGATGTTTAAAAGTACAGCAGAGGAAGGGCTATCTTAATGGAACTGGATGGATCATTTGAGCAGTGGCATACAGGAAGCTTTTGGCTATTTTGTTGAGTGTGCTTTTTTAGTAGCCTAATGACATAGACCAAAAATCTCCCTCGGTTTTCCGCTATCAGTAACTGGGAAGTGCTTAGCGGGTCAGTACAGCTGTCCAACCAATGGGCCTACCACCCCACCATCTGTGTAAAATTATGCCCATTTGGCATGCCATGTTTGGTACGCTCCCTCTAGTCTAGAACTTTCATGTGACGCACCAAACAACTAAGAAACACTCTAGGAATGCATTTCGGTAATGTCCTATAAGGCCACTAAATAATTGGCCTTGGACCTTTTATCTGCCGTTTTTGTTGCTTTCAAAGTAAATATACACTTTTCCCATGAAATTGACCTATTTTACGCGTCACCTATATTTTCCTTTATGGTTTTATAATTGGATTTGCTTTAAAATCTCATTGTTTTTTAACAACTGAATAGTCTATTTCTTCTTTGTCCCACGGTATTATATTTTTTAAATCCAGTTTAGCCAATTTGGCTGGCAGCTTATATTTCTTTCTAGTTAATTCTAAAATAATATTTGTGTATTTGTTATGGGGAATGCTGGCACTGACACAAGTATGACGTTAATAGAAAGGTTCATTCTTTTAGGGTCTGTAAGTTCCAGAGAATTCTACCTATTGCACAAATCCTACATCTCCTTTTGAATGGAAGCTGTCTGTCTTATGGCACCTTGATAACTATTTTGCCTATTGTGTGTGATTTATATATATGTTCCAGAGTTATATAAGAATCATGCTGAATCTATGTAACTCCTATGGAGTAATTGTGGCCATACAAAGGGCAATAAAAGCTGCCAACTCAGTCCCGCTAGATGGTTTATAGTTCATTGACCCATGTATAGGCCAACCTATTGGATCATCCCAACTCAGCCCAGTCCATTGGTGGCCAGGCTGGTTTAAGGTTTACTGGTTTGTCAACCACAAAAGCAGATGATACAGTGTATGCCCAGTTTAAGGGATTTATCTGATCCCTTCCCAATTCAACTGTGTAAAGTTTACATTTACACTTACATTTACCTCTGCCCAATGATAGAGTCCCTTCTGCACACCAGAAATTTCTACAAAATATAATCTGTTTATTGGATCATCCAGTAAACAGAATATTTCTTACGAACAACAAACAAATGGTAGTAACGCACTCCCAGTATAGGGGAAAATGGCTCTGGTGTGTCCAAGGGAAATGAATATCCACATGAAAAAAATGGAGCACAGTTCCTTGTAATTGATCCCATTTAAGATATAATGAATACATATCGGAGGCAAAACAATCCTAGCAGCTTTAATTAATTCATGTTTAACTGATTTTTTTTTAGTAGACTTAAGGTACGAAATGGAAAAAGTTACAATTATGGAAAGACTCCTTATACGGAAAACAGCATTCTGGATAATACATATATATAATCTTCTAAAAACCATACATTCGCCATAGCCCACATAGAAGCACTGCTAGCTGTAATTACCATTATCTGAAAGAGGCAGCTCTTTATTATTAATTAACCACTTGGCACGTGTGGGTCTCTGAAGCCTTTCTTTGGGTTGTTGTGCCACGGGTAGTGCTTATCCTTCGAGCAGTGAGTGGTGCAGTGACTAATTTACTGGCTCCCGGGAGTGGAAAAAAGATTTTTACAGTGTACGCTTGAAGGGTTGGCTTTTATATGGAAAAATAGATTTTTTTTTTCTTTCTATCAGCGATGCTTCTGTACTGCAGTCATTTTTCTAAACACTGGGATCTTGGCATGTCTTACATGTAATACTTTCATTACTTCATTATTATGCTTTTTATATAGCACCCACATATTCAGGGAATAAAACTGGCAAATATTGATAAAGCAGAATGTGAGAAGGACCTTATTCTTCCTCTCTCCTTTATGTCTTATTTCTCCCTTTTTAATGTTTCCAAGTTCTTGTATTCTCTCGTCTTCTTCTTGTCCTTTTTCCTTTTCTCCCTCCTTGCTATCAACTTGAATTCTTTTTTAATTTTAACATTATGTATCTCCCTATTTTCCTAGCCAGGTAGATGTTAACATATGTGAGGCTGGTGTGTTTAATTTTTAGGGATTCACCTTAATTTTCCCTGTTACCTGCATTAATGGAACAGTAACGCCAAAATACAAAAGCAATTCAAATATAGAGCGATGTTGCCCTGAACTGAATAAATATGTGTGTTTAATCAGAAAGACTACTATAGTTTATAGAAATAAGCTGCTGTGTAGCCATGGGGGCAGCCACTAAGGCTGGAAAAAAGAACAAAAGTCACAGGTTACATAGCAGATAACAGAAAAGCTCTGTAAAACGCTGTTGTATTCTACAGAATCTGTTATCTGCTATGTAACGTGTGCCATTTAGCCCTGTTTCAATTTGAATGGCTACCCCAATGGCTACAAAACCGAGTGTTTATATAAACTATGATAGTGTTTCTGAGCCAACACACCAGTTTTACCAGTACCAGTGCCCTATTCTGCATTGCTTTTCATTTGCGTTACCCCGAGAGTGGGTAGGAAGTTTTCTGATGTTCATAACTATGTATACCACCTAAACAGCACTGGTTTATTATTTTTGTTTTTTGCCCTTTTGTTGCACACCCTCCCTCCAACCTTGCAAAACTTAATTAACTTCCAAGCATCTGTTCACCTGCCTGTTTTGCTGAACCAGAGAAGGGGAGCAACGCAACCTCTCCAGTCCCCGAGGAGCCATTATATAAGTATCTATCGATCTGCATTTTACTTCCCTTTAAAGTAAGCACTGTGGTTAACGTAAGAGAAGTTCTGTAAGTGTCTCTCTATCGGAGACAGCCCAAACAGTTGACATTTACCTGCTTGCTGTTTTCATTTCAAGCCGACTTTACCCTGCTCTAGAAGAGCCAATTATCTAATGGTTTTCTTTTTAGTAATGTTTCCATCATTGTGAGAACATAATGGGAGCCTTGTCTTGTAAAAAAGAGCTGAAGCCATTCCAACAGCTGTGTCTCCGGCACAAATCAATGGCAAAAAGATCCCACATTGTGCACTGTTACATTAATTAGGCAGTTCTGTAACCCGTTACTGTATTGTTAGGAGTGGGTACCTGCATGCTTAATATAATCTTTATCGTCTCTCATCTACTGCGTCCAATGCTGGAAAGTCAAGACATGGAATTTCATGGACATCTTCAGGGCCCAGTTTCTCCTCTTGGTAATAAAGTAGCAGGGTACTTGTCTGTTTTCCCTGGCCCATTTAAAGGAGAAGGAAAGGTAAAAACTAAGTAAGCTTTATCAGAAAGGAAGCTACTTAAAATGGCAGCTGCTATCTTTAAGCAAACAGAGAAAGCTGTTGATTCAGGTATGGTAATGGTTTCTGCAGTATAAATATAGCGTTCTAGGTGGCACTAATGTGGCAAATCTATTGGCAGTAAATTGCCAAAATGACTTTCCTTCTTCTTTAAAACGGTGGCAGCCTAATCTAACATCAAGATTTTGTGTTATTTATACAGCTAACAATACACCATCAAAATCATTGTCATAACATAAATATTTGTGGCTTGTTAAAGCAACATAAGTCTTAACATCCGTTTCTGCCCAGTGGAGCTTACAGTATAGGTCTTGTCACTTTCACGCACACTAGGGTCAATTTTATTAATAGCCGAATAACCTGCGAGTATGTTTTTGGAGTGTGTATGGAAACCAGAGTGCCCAGAGGAAACCCACAAATATACAGGTAGAACAAGCAAACTCCTGCCTGGAATTTAACCAAGAACTAGGCCCAAAGCCTACAGGTCGAGAGAGCTGAGCTCTCCGTTCTGCCCTCTCCGCCCATGACCAAACACTTCCTGGCTTCCACATCTGGAAGCCTCTATGTATATGAGCGTGGGTCTGGAAATAGAGCCGCATGGTCAGGTGGGGGCCAAGAAAACCTAGAACTACCTAGAACCCCGGTGCTGCAAGTTAGCAATGCTTTCCAGGCTTATCAAAATCTTTATCAATAGTAGGGAAAGCTCTGTAACAGGAATATCAATATTTAGGGTTGCCATCTTTTGACAACCTTAAGTCCGGGCAGGGGGTGGGTGGTGATGTTTTGGGGACAGGGTTATGATGGGGCAATTGGTGATTGCCACAACTAAAGGCCCCCATACACGGGCCGATAGAAGCTGCCGATATCGGTCCCTTGGACCGACTCGGCAGCTTATCTGCCCGTGTAGGGGCAGAAACGAGCGGACTGGCCGACCGATATCTGGCCTGAAATTGGCCAGATATCGATCGGCCAGGTTAAGATTCAGTCGGATCGGGGGCCGCATTGGCTCGTTGATGCGGTCCCCGAACCGACTGCCCCATTGCCACCTACATAATCCGGTTGTTTGGCCCCAGGGCCAAGCGATCGGATTATTTTTTTTTTTTTTTTAACTTCAAAGCCCCCGATATCGCCCACCCGTAGGTGGGGATATCGGGGGAAGATCCGCTCACTTGGCAAACTCGCCAAGTGAGCGGATCTTACCGTGTATGGGGACCTTAACTGGAAATCCGGACAGGCAGCTTTCACTTGGACTGTCCTTCTGAAAAGTGGGCTGCCTGGGAGAAAACCGGGTAGGTGCCAGCCGTATCAGTATTGTACATTTTTTTTTCTGATATTTCTTTTTAAACTGGTGTCACATCTAGGTTTCTCAGTCATAGTTTGAAACTAGACAATGCAGTACGAAAAATTGTTAATCTCCGTATAAATGTCAGTGATTTCCCATGCTGTATCATGTTCCAGTAATGTGATATATAAAAGGAACAATTACAAAGGTGCTTACCCCCTGCAGTTATACACATTGTTTTCCAGCTGTTGGAAATCACAGCGTCCTCGTTCTTAAGAACATCATTTCTCATCTTTTTTTGATGAATTATCTTTTCTGAAAAGAATGTCACAAAAGAACATGCCCTTGATAAAGTCTAACAATACTTTGAGAGAGCACAGAGGGGGATATAATAAGATTGCAGACAAATAGATACAGTAGCGTTGAACAGTACATTATGAGCCTTAAGCGATGGAATGAAGGAGGTCCCTGCCCTGCTGAGCTTACAATCTACAGTATATGTGTGTATAGATCACCATAATGCTTGCTGTCAGGCTTCTTCCTCCCATGAAAGTCCCAAAGGTCATTCACACTGCTACCTGGTTGCTAGGTAGGTATAACCCTACCAACTAGTTAGCATTTTATGATCTATAGCTCTCTAACATAAATATTTAAGGGCTTTTACACATGGGGTGCTTCGTTGCCCGTGGGAAATCACGCTTTACTAGTGTAAAATTGCATACTAAGGCATTTTCAAGCTACTAGGGGATTAAAGTGTTAGGCAGAGAAACCCCTATACATAGGTTACATTACAACCATATTTTTACCTTATTCTCTGTTGAGGTTTAGTTCTGCTTTAAAGTAAAATATCCTCCTAAAGATTTCATGTTGATTTATTGGAAAGAACTAATGGGGAAATGTAATAAAAACGGGTAATGGAAAATATATGCAATGTGATGAGTTTTTCCCTTTACCTTACTAAAAGTTTTATAACTAATCTGCCAGTGGAACTATGGCTTGGGCTGTAGTCTGTGCTAATGCATGTAATAAAATGTCTTTATGGAAAATGCTGTTACTTTTAACAAAGCAATAAATCCACACACCGCCTTCATGCAGGTCTTAAACAGGGGGCAGCGCTGTGGCCTTTGCCATCTTGGAACACAGGGGTCCTTGTTTGGATTACGATAAAGTGCGCTGTGTAAATCCCTGTTTACAGCCAATCTAAGGAGCTGTATTATATTGAAAAATACACATTTTCATTCTTAATTCTATGAATCTTTGTTTCAGTAGCGACCTTATTCCCATTAATGCTGGACAGCAGTATACTTTGCATGTAATGTGTTGGTGTGGCTTTCATATAAACTGGGCACGCTTGTCCATCTGTTCATTCCTCCATGGCAGCTGGGGCTCCTACTGTTTTATGTGGTGAAAACGTCAACCCCTTATACTGCGACTGCCACCAAGGATGCACTGCGGTTTAAAAATAAACCTGATGTAGCAACAACATAAATATTGGCCAAATGACAGCTAGAACGGCTCCGTCTCTGAATATTTCCTTGCTGTAAGTGCATGGCTGTCTACTGGTAACTAGAATGGCACATCGCGCCTTATGCTTGTTAGCGGCAGAACAAAACTCCTCCATCTGCTCTTACAGTTGCCTACATCTTTATGCGACCAATGTCCGTCCCCTGGAAGTATTCTGGCAAGATAATAACCGGCTTTGCCTGGAGGTGTGACAGTGGCATTTCCAATTGAGCCTCCCAATGGAACATTTAGCATTTGGGTTTGTCTAATTACATGACACATAGCAAATTACACTTGTCAGGTTTAGCACCGTGCCCATAATAGATGCTTCAGGAGATAAAACGATGTAAATAAATGCTCCCTAAATGGACATAATCATTAAAAATAAAAGTTTTTATTTGTAGATAGCGCACTGTTGTCATATTGAGTAAGTAAGTCTTGTTACTGGCATGTTTTCTGCTTACAAGGAGAAGTTTGAATCCAGTTGTTTGACTTCATATCAAGAACAAGGAGACATGAACCAGGGGACTGTGATGCTTTGCTTGTGCACAATCATTTATTAGACTTACTAGTTCTGTGGGTCACTGTCCAGTTAGGTAGATTATTTAGATCAGAAGTCCCCAACCTTTCTTACTCGTGAGCCACATTCAAAAGTAAAAAAAATGGAGAGCAACACAAGCATCATAAAAGTTCATGGAGGAGCCAAATAAGGGCTGTGATTGGCTATTAGGCAGCCTCTATGCACACTATCAGCTTACAGGGGCTTTATTTGGTATTAAATCTTGTTTTTATTCAGCCAAAACTTGCCACCAAGTCAGGAATTCAAAAATAACTCCCTGGTTTGGGGGCAACATCCAAGGGGTTGGTGACCAACATGTTGCTCACAAACCACTGGTTGGGGATCACTGATGTAGATGATAATGTCGACATCATCCCATCACATACTAATAATGGTCCACTGTATGTGAACCCCTGCCTTTCCAAAATCAGAGGTATTACTAAGAATTTGGTCCTTGCTTTGCTGCTAACACATCCTTTATTCTCTACTATTCTGGGTGGGCTTTTCATTAGCTGTTTGGAAATTTGTGATGGGGTTTGCCATTGATGTTGGGGATCAGGCAGTGCTTTGATTGGCATTCCATTTGGGTTGTGTCAAGTTCTTCCACTGCCATCTCTGCAAACCAATTATGTATTGGCCCTGTACATAGGGGCATTATTGTGCTTAAATATGAAAAGGTCTTCCCCAAACTGTTTCCACAAAGTAGGAAGCACGGATTTGTCAGAAATGTAAGCAATAATGGACGTGCTGTCAGCCACTGAACTTGGCAAAAGTTGTCTCAGATCTTAAAGTCACGGACCGTTCCTATTGGCTGATACGGAAAGCACGTCCAGACAATGATAGTATTTTCCTTTTCTCGATATTTTCATTTCCTATATGTTGGAGCTTCCATGTTGTTCGCCTACAGGAGATGATACTTATAGACTAAATAGTATAAAAGCACCATATGTTTTTGACCACAGGGTCTAACGTTACTACTGAGATCTTTATTTTTCTTTCTCTACCCGTGGTGTATCGATGCTGCTCATTGTACAGACTCCATGCAGCGAGATTCCATCAGTGAGTAGAAGTTTTACCGTTGCTTTTGTCTTTCCATCATTATGCCGCATCCCTCAGTAACAGGAACGACTCATGCTGAGATTAGGCTTTCAGTGTATTTTTATCTCTCCAGTCTAATCCTCCTATGCTCAAGAGATCAAAGGGATTTCTCATTACTTAATACGAATATCTGCTTGTTTGTGCACAGCCTTTTCTGTGGGGACTCATTCATTACTTTGATGCCTTTCCTGGAGACCTACTTTGTAAAGTGCAAATCCAGGTTCATCCTTGTATATCAATTGCTACCTTCCCTTTATCTTGTAATGAGGGTAGTAGTAGTTTACCTGGGAACAATATTTTGAAATGTTTTCTTTATGAAGACACTAAATTTGACGTATCCCCAACTTTGATTTCTGCTTCGCTGGCCATGCCCCAATTATGTTATTTGTAATTGATATAACTGCAACAACAGATGACAAAGTGTTTGCCCAGGGGATGCCTCTGGTGCCAACAGGGCTGCAATATCTTAGACCATCTGCATCCAAGGAGAAATATGTTGTGTTGTAGGGTTGTAGATATTGTGGATCTATTTGAATTAGATAGAGACTAAGATGGCCAGCCTATTAGATGGGCAGACAGATAGATGGGCAGACAGATAGATGGGAAGAGAGATGGAGAGATAGATGGATGGAGAGATAGATGGATGGAGAGATAGATGGATGGAGAGATAGATGGAGAAAGAGATGAAGAGATAGGTAGGTAGGTAGATGGAAAGATAGATAGATGGAGAGGTAGGTGGATAGATGGAGAGGTAGGTGGATAGATGGAGAGATAGATGGAGAAAGAGATTATTAACATTTCGTTATAAACCGCCAACATATTCCGCAGCACTATACAATAAGTGGGGAGAGATAGATGGGGAGAGAGATAGGTAGGTAGATACAGTAGATGGACAGATACTGATTGCTGTTTTTATGTAATTGTGTAGTACAGCTTTATGAAGCTATATTATGGGACTGATTATGAACATGTTTATTGTTGGTCTAAAGCCAAAATTATTAATAGAGAAGAATTATAAAAATATAGAAAGGCTGGTATTTTTTTTCCAGTAAAGGTGTCAACCCTACTTATGGGCTTGTGTCCAAGGTCATCTGCACTGTCCCAGCTTTATAGTAATAGATGGACAAAAATTCCCATATAGGTTGTAGTGACCTGCTGGGGCGCAGGTGTTTCCTGACTCACAGAATGCTGGGTGCACTGTACAAGACGACTCCTCAGCCCTGTTAATGCGTCAGCAGCTGCTATGGCTTTTTATGGTTTATTTAACAACACTCCATTGTAGGGTCTGATTTATATCCTCATCTTTGAATATTCATTCTCTGAAGTTGATGACCATACATTGTGTGGCCCCTTTAGAATTCTGCTGCGCTTTTAAGTTGCTTTGTGCTGAGAGATAATATTTATTAGTGGAAGGGGAGTATGAGTTATTCCAAGCATCTTTCCATTAAACGCTTTAAAGGAGAACTGAATCCAACTAGAAATGCTGAATTTTTATTCTTACTGTACACGCCCCCAGGGTTCAGCAGCCCTATAGCAGGAATGAATAAGGCTTTCAAAGTTGTCTACTGCAGCTCTCCCCATCTTTGATCTTGTGTGATCTTTGATCTTGTTAGACCATCTTTGAATGCCAGAGGCCCTGTACATGCTTAGTGTGCTGCAGATGAGGTTAGATCTGTAAAATGATCTCTCTGTAGTATAAAAAATGATGCTACAAGGCTAACTTTTTTTAGTGCCATGTAATTTGAATGGTTAATCAGCCTTGTATCATTACATTACTATATTCTATATATACAGTATATTGTGAGTGGGTCCCTAAGCTCAGGTAAGTGACAGCAGCACAGAGCATGTGCTTAGAATCGGCAGAAAAAAAGATGGGGGGCTACTGGGGCATCTTTGGAGGCACAGATTATTACTGTTAAAGGACTGTGGGGCCTTGAGTTGGTACAGAAGCCCAAAAAGGTGTAGCATTTATAGCAGGCATCCTCAAACTACGGCCCCCCCAAGGTAATTTACCCGGCCCCCACTATGATCTGAAGGGAGGATGCAGCAGGGAGCCGAAGGGAAGCAGGGGGGAGCCAGTAGAGGAAGCAGGGGGGAGCTGGAGGACGCAAGGGGGAGCGGGAGGACACAGGGGATTTGGAGGAGGGAGTGGGAGGATGCAGGGGGGAGCAAGAGGAAGCAGTGGGGCAGTAGGGAGCGGGCGATAGTATGAGGAGACTGGGGGAGGTCTTTAGTCTGGCCCCCAAACAGTCTGAGGGACCATGAAATGGCCCCCTGCTTAAAAAGTTTGAGGACCCCTGATTTATAGTCTAATTCTTTGTTGGACTTTTGTTTAGTTTTCTTTAGAGAAAAACTATTTCTATACAACCAAAGGCTGGCATACACCTCCAAATGAAAGGAGGTATGTCACCATATTTTAATTGTTGCCTCTGAAAACAGACCTTCTACCTCCTAAGAATCCTCTTTTAGCTCTAGACCCATCAAGCCACACCTTAATTTTGCAACTCCACCCATAACAGGTGCTTATTTTTAAATTTCTGACTTGGCAAATTTGGTTGCATAGAAACCATGTGTACTGCTAAACTGAGTCTCCCATAGGCTGCCAGTCTATATAGGGACTACCAATCACAGCCCTGTTATCAATTACAGCCCTTATTTTGCACCCCCAGGTACTTTTTTCATGCTTGTGTTGCTCCCCAAACCCTTTTCCATTTGAATGTTGCTCACGGGTAAAAAAGATTGGGGATCTCTGACCTAAGGAGACCATTTTGGGCTCCCTTCTTTATGGTAAGAATCCCTGTTTAATGATTTTGCAGAATTTTTTTTTTATAGAAAATGCAGACATTATACATTATGTAGAGTTATGGAACATTTTCATATGATTGATGTTACTTCCCTTTTAAAGAGATTATTATATTTTCTTTGAAGTCACAAGGTTTAAGTACTCTCTTGTCTCACCGTAAATGACCAGAGATGAAATAGCAGATGTCTCAGAGGGAAGATGCCAGTGAGGGGCCTCTGAGCAGCTGTGCAGTGATGTCCCATAAGCCACTTGGCCTAAAATGTTCTTCCTTATCCAAAGTAGTGTGTTACACCGCTGTGTGTGTCTTGGGTTTCTTATTTGGTGGAAAAAAGAACAAAAGTCTCTTGTTCTGGATACTATATCTAGATGGTTGGATAGTAGAATATAATTTTGTATTTTACCCATGGATGAAAATTGGTCAGTTTCTATTATTCTCCATCTAGTCATGGTGAGCTGTTCTTAGGAGAAGGATGTGTTATCTCACTGAGATACCCTTTTTAAGAAAAAACTATGACTCCTATGACAGGTCTTGGTGGAGCTTATAATGGACAGCTGTGCATTAATATCGTTGGCAAGTAATTTTTGACAAAACTGTCCATCTGTCTCTGGATCACTGTTCTGAGCAGTGTCATTGCATGCCAAAGACTGACTTAATTGGCTAATCTTCTTGATCTTCATCATTGAGTTCAGGAGGTCCTTGACTGGTGAAAGTCAGTAATCCAAAGTTCCTCAAGACCCATCTATTGGAAGGGATCATTCCCAGATGATCATGTTGGTGAGAAATGCTGCATCTGAAAGCAATCAGTTTGAACATTCTACCAATTATTAGGTCAGAAGCAAGGAGACTATTGATAATAATGGACTTGTAGCTGTAGTGCCAACCATGATTACTGTATTCTGTGATGTACTATGTCATTATGGTTTCCTAGCGTGACTGGATATCTGGGTCTGCTCCTTCTGTTCTTTCTCAGTCAATTATGTTGTTCTGTGTCTCAAGGTCATATTGGAGAAAGGCTTCACCATGCTCATGGTATCTCTTCTGTTCTTCTTTCTCTTGCAGTTGGGGAGTTTGTTAGTGATGCTCTGCTTGTTCCAGACAAGTGCAAGTTCCTTCATCAGGAAAGGATGGACATTTGTGAAACTCACCTGCACTGGCACACTGTGGCCAAAGAGGTAAGGCCTTCATGCTGAATTTGTTATTACTTATCATGCTGTTAATGCCCTCTCCTATTCAAATCTCAGTCTGTTATTGAAGCACCTGACTGGTTGCTAGGGTCTGTCTCCTATGAAACCAGATAGCAAATTAAAGAAGTTTTAAAGATTAAATCACCACTGGTTGAAACAGCTTTAAGGGCCTCTCCAATTAAACTGTATGCTGATCATTATGTGTAATTGTTCTTTTCCTGGTCCCTTGAAAGCCTTTAGCTCAGTGTGCCATTAATCTGCCTACACTGTGAATTACCTTTTTTCATTGATTTCTTCAGACTGGTTGGTACCCAGGGTATTTGTTAATGTGTCTAAAAGTCATTGTGACAGTGCCTTAAGGGGCTTGTTCACCTTAACATTAACTTTTGGTATGATGTAGACACTAATATTTAGAGACAATTAGCAATTTTTTTTTTTTATTTTTTTTTAGTTGTTTAGCTTTTTGTTTATCTGCTCTGCAATTTGGAATTTCAGTAGATACCTGGTTGCTAGGGTCTTGTTTAATTTAGCAACCAGGCAGTGGGTTAAATGAGAGACTGGAATATTAATATGAGAGAGACTGAATAGAAAGATGACCAATAAAAAGTAACAACAATAATAAAATTGTAGCATTACAGAGCAATAGTTTTTGGCAGCCGGGGTCAGTGACCCCCACTTGAAAGCTGGCAAAAAATTCAAAAAATGAATTAAAAAAAAAAAAAAAGAAGACCAATTGCAAAGTTGCTAAGAATAGGACATTTTATAACATACTAAAAGTTAATGCAAAAGTTTCATGACTTGCTTTTCAAAAGCAGTCAATGACTCACATAACCAACCCTATCCTTCGAATTTTGAAGATAGTGTTCCCCAGCCCTGCACTTGGGTGTAACCACTTCCCAGCTTTAGGCTAGCCTTAGAATGTTCCATTTCCATATGCAGGGCACACAAGGGTATAAGTAAGATGCTTTGTCTTTCCTTAGTCCTGCAGTGAGAAGAGCATGAGTCTCCATGAATACGGAATGCTCCTCCCTTGTGGAATCGATAAATTCAGGGGGGTGGAGTTTGTGTGCTGCCCCACTGCTGATGAAAGTGAAAGCTTTGACTCCGCAGATGCAGAGGATGATTCTGATGTCTGGTGGGGAGGCGCCGATGCAGATTACATTGACAGAAGGTTAGTATAACACTGTACAAGCCATTCATTCCAACAAGCGTAAATGCACTTATTGGGTGTGTTTAACGTGCTAAAAATCCATAGGTGTTTCAAATGGTCAAATGGTAACAGCCATTCTTAGATTTCTAGATCAAACCCATTCTTATTTGCATTGTTTTCTTTATAAAACAATACCGATTACAGGGGTGAAGGTGAATGAAGTAAATAAGTGGGGCAGTCAATTACTTTCACTTTTGTTTCAGCACTTCCTAGAAGTCACTGCCCTCCACTCATTACGTCTCCCTCCTCACGGTCTATAATTGTGTAGCATGGGCATCAGGTCCCCCATTCTGCCACTTAAACAAGACTTTGGCATGATGCAGTGTCCACAAAATGGCGCCTGCCTCCTTGCTGTGATTGGGAATTCCAAAATTGAAGGAAACAAGATTTTATAACATTTATAGTGTAAGTAACGTTTATGTTGCCTGACTAACACAATAGAAAAGAATTTGGAATTATTTCTTTAGGGTGATAGGTCCCCTTTAAAGGAATACTATACCCTCAGAATGAATATTTATCGTATATATCGGTTTTCTTTGCTTCCTTGTGCAGGGTGAAGCCCCGCCCCCACTTCCTGTTCAGGTCTCTCATAAAAAAAAAAAACCCTGCTAATGCACAGACTGGCTCCTACTGCCTCCAGGCATGCCCAGAAGGCTCTCCAGGTCGACTACAGGTAGTCGAATTGAAGAGAGAACTGAACAGGAAGTGGGGGCGGGGCTTCACTCTGCACAAGGAAACAAAGAAAAACAACTTTTAACTGAGGAACCAGGTAAGAGAGAATGCTGGGACAAAGGTAGGTAATTCTGGAGGCTGTTTAGAGTAATTTTACAGATAGGAAAAAAAAAAGTTTACTTATTCTTTAAGGCCATTAGTCAGACAACCCCACCATTAGTCAGATGTATAAATACTTATAGTTCTATCTAGTTATCTGTCCAATACTATTATACATAGACTCATCCAATCATCAATGGAACCATTGTGATTGGATGTCTGTGACTGTACTACCCTCAAGGGTTTAAATGCCGGGGAATTCCATTTGAGGGAATTCCCATTTGAACTGAAGAAGCCACTCGGATAAGTGGTGAAACGTTTTCAAGAAAAAAAGACTTAATTCTCCTAGATACTGTATATCATGACCTGGATGAATGAAAATCTTTCTTACCCCTGATTGGACACATACTTATGTCACTGAGCAATCTATACTTGGACACCAGTTGAGCCATTGTAATGCTGTTGGACCAGTTGAGATGCTTCACAGTTGCCTTGTGTAAATTAAAATGGCCTGATACGCTCCCCAGCTATACAAGTAAATTGAGTGATCGTGCCTCTTTCATAAACAAATTGGCTTTAATATGAGTTCCTGCCGTAAATACACAAAAACATTCCCTTTGCTAAATTATTTAGATTTTCACTTTAGATTTAATGAACTATAAAGGCGCAATTATCTGTAGGCCGGTCGAAATGGTCAAAGGGTAAATACGCTTATTGGCAACTGAAGCCGTTTCTTTGCATAAAAATGGGTTCAGCTGAATATTGTCATTAGGGAAGTGCTCGGCCTCGCAAATTGCTTTGTTCCTAAATGAAATCGCTTGTGACATCTCCTCACACTCGTGCAGCAATGCAGAATAAGAGTCATTTCACGCTTAAAGAATATTCTATTAGCTTTAATAACTCCAAATGCAAATATAAAGATTTCTATGAAAAACAGGGTCATGCCAGGGCACCCCTCTCTGAGCATTTTATTGTGCCGTTTGGCAAACTTTTATGCCACAATTAGTCGTTAATCACTCACTGAGGAGCTTGGGTTAAGCAGGAATAGGAGTTTTAACAGTTTGAGAGTTATTTAATAAAGGGCACTAAGTTTGCCCAAGAGCAGTAACCTATAGCAACCAATCAGCAGGCAGCATTTACTGGTCACCTGTTTAAAAGCAAGCATCTTATTGGTTGCTATGGGTTACTGCTCCTGGGCAAACATAGTGCCTTTTATTACATATGGGGGTTAGAGTGCAGACACAGGTACATTATCCAGAATGCTTGGGACCTGGGGTTTTCCAGATAAGGGGTCTTTCTGTAATTCAGATCTCCGACCTAAAGTCTGCTAAAAAACATTATTTAAACTCTATTACAGAGAAAAAGGAAATCATTTTTAAAAATGTAAATTATTTGATTAAAATGGAGTCTATGGGAGATGGCCTTTCCGTAATTTGGAACTTTCTGGATAATGGGTTTGCGGATAAGGAGTCCGATACCTGTACTGTAGTTTATCACATTACTGTTGTCTCTTATTAGCTTCTGCAGAAGGGGGTCCCAGGGTGTCACTGGGATGAATCAGAGAGCAAGGCCATCTAGTGAGAGTCTCAGCTGATATGCATGGGAGTAACTATAGAGGTAGCAGACCCTGAAGTTGCAGGAGGGGGGGCTGGAGTGTAGAGGGTCCATTGTCACTGTAATTCATAAGCAATTGCAGTATATATTGGAAAGAGATCTCAATTTATCAGTGTTTTTTAGGGGCCCTAATATGACTTTGCTGTGGGGCCCAGTGACATCTAGTTGTGCTTCTGGTGGTATGCACTTTTGCACCTTGTCACAATGAATTTATAAAATGTTACTGTTGCTTTAAAATCTCCAAAACTGGAAGAAGCCTCCAACAACTCTGGCAAAGACATTGTCAGTCAGCTAGTGGCGCTGTATTATATTTGCTTTTGAAATAGTCCTTAGGCTTTATTGCTACAGCAATTTGCACACATATGGACAGACACCTATTAGTGATGACAGGGGCACTGACAGCCACAACATACCTTAATAGCTTCACGGCAATAGTTGTGGGTCCCTTGCTGTTCTCTGCACTGCTTATCCTGACTGCATGTATTAATGAAACAATGTAGATCAGTTCTCGTCTGGCCAAGATTCCAGCTCCTACAAAGCCATGCAGGTCTGGTAATCACAGAACATGCAAGGCATTGTGGGAATTGGAGTCTTGGCTGGAGGAGAGCTGATTCAGCGGACTCTTGTTTCAATAGTGCAGGCAGAACCAGCAGTGCACAGAATAGGAAACAACAGGTTCTGCTTTCAGACATTTACATTTTACAAATAGCGTTATAATCACATTTTTTAATGTATATTAATGGATATTAGCAAGTTTCTTAGAACTATATTTCCTTCCATTATGGAAAATGGTATATGTTCATTATTCCGCTGATTTCTCCCCTAAGGGAGCTGTGCAGTAAAACTCTATTTATCCTTCCTTGTGTTCCACCTGCTGTTACCAGCAACTCACATTCACAACCAGGTTACACGGCTGAGCGTCAGCCCCGGCGCAGCTATTGATTTGAGAGAGAATGCACAGCAGGGAGCCAATCAAATTACAGGCTTATTACGGCAATGCAAGTAAGAACAGGGCAAGCAATTTGACCGTACATATGTGAACTTCTTTTAGATGTAATCTATCAAGGGCATACACGCACAGGCATGACATCCCAACATCTGTTTTCTTCATTAAGAAAGCACAGTAATTTATGTTTTTTTCACTTAGTATAGGATATTTAAATATTTAACTACTTCAGCTCCTGGATTATGCAGATTTTATATGTAATCATTTTTATTTGCCCAATTGGATTACCTCAAACCTGGTCAAATCGGTCTCAACTCCCATACCTTGCCTCAGGTAGTAGAGGGCGGCCAGTTACCAGTGGTGACAAAAAGCCACCTAAGGTTATCTCAAGAGTTCATAAATCAGTAAATGTTTCAAGTACTTCATCTCAGCTGAGGTAGTACTCAGTGCCTTGGTTAATCTGTTTATTCTATTTATTCCTGAACCTGACCGCTTGATTCCCTATACTGGCAGCATTGGCAATGCTGGGTACTAACCCTTACTGGCCTCATCATTGGAGCCTCTGACTGCTCTACGAACTACCCTGATCCTGCCCCTCACTTCTAGAGTAAACTATTACAAATCTATCCTGGCACTTTTCCTACTGTAACCTACCTCTGTTCCAGGCCATTCAGCAGACACCAACCCCTTCTTTAGGGGCCAAAAAAGGGCACATGTTGGCTTCCCCCTGGCCAAATACCGAACTGCTAAGGAACCTGCTCCCCCTCCCAGCTGTAATATAGGTCCAAACCTAGCTGGCCAAAACCCTCCTGGGGACTAGAGGAATTAAACATTGGCAACAATTTTAACTTATACATACATTTATACACTTTGCTTCCTATAGAAAGACTTCACATTCGCTTGTGGGTAGTGGTATAGGCATTATCTGTGTAGCACTAGGGTCACATCTGCATGTCTATAACTTCCAGGTTTTGATTTGGCAATATTAGCAGCCATGGGCGAGCCAAGTCAACCAGCCGCCCTAGGCTACCCGCCCAGCCACCTTGCCCCTCCCCCTTCCTTCGTGTCCAATGTGCATGCACAGTAACATGGGGGGTAGGTAGAACAGTGATAGGTCTCTTCAGTGATTCGCCTGTTCTGGCCTTGTTAGCAGCAGACCCATCTCAGGACTCATCTTGTTTACTCACCCATCCAGTCACACTTTCCCTTGCAATGCAATGCATTGTGGGTTATGTAGTTCCTGTACTCTGTGTGTAAGCTGTGGAGAAGTTGTTAAAATGTGTATCATCAACGTTTTAGTCCCTCCTCCCCTGTAAGGCTTTCAAATGATGCAGAAAGAGAAGGTCTGTTTTGCAGCTGGATTTCAGTATATAAAAAATGGTATTTATTCAAACTTTTTGAAGGAACAGATTACAGTGATAGGTATATTAGGGGTTTCTGTGTTGTGTGGGGCTCTGTAACAAATTTCAGTTCAGAAGCTGGAGTTCCCCTGGCCGGTATGCATTAACTTATAGTTATTTACAGCTGCCACTTATGTGCAGTAAATAGGAAAGCTAAACCAATGTCTCGGAACAGTTCTCCCCATAGGGTGTGATCGCATGGTGCAGTCCAGTTGGTAGATTGTGGAACCCATATACCTTGCATTGGTTCCGTTTCCTACTGCAGTAAGTGAGCCAATGGGTCAGCGGTAGTGCATCATTCTATCAATTATTATAACTTCCCCTAAGTCTGTAAGTGAGATTTACAGCCCAGCTGCTCACGGTAATTCATTTGGCTGTATATCAAGTTCCATTCAGCAGTTCCGCATCTCGCTGCTGTGCAATGGGGTGGCTTAAGTGACAACTCGCTGGCCAGTGGAATGGCTAGAATTTGTTGTTCTGCTGGCCAGCCGTCAAGAAAACGGAAAAGCTGGAGACCTGTTATAACAGAAATTCGATTTCCATTATCAGTCTACCCCCAGACACTGAAGACAAACCTGCGTTTTCAGTAAATGCCGACAAGCTGTTGACAGGCCAGTATTGCTGTGCCTCCCCCACCTCCAGTGGCAGCCATTGCTATATGCTATGGATGATAGATAAGTTGTAATAGCCTCATGTTCCTGAAGAATTCCTCGCTGAACTGGCAAGGCCTCTGACAGATCATTACCGGAGCAATGAAGGCTACAGCGCAGAGTGACAGTTCTCACGTCAATGACCTGCTTTAGCGGCACTATGACATCTTACACTTCATACAGATCGGACTTGACCAAGTGATTTGATAGCTTACAGAAAAATAAGGATTTTCTTGGGTTTTAGTTACAGAGAAACCTCTTTCTGAGTCTTCACACCCATTCCCTTGTCTATGATTCCAGCTAAGGAAGCTCCATTGTAACGTCACTTACCCGTCATTGTGACAGTAATGCGGGCCATTTTATTCTACATGATTTTGCATAGCGATTAACAATTAGAACACACAAGAGTGTGCACGGCCTGAAAAGGCAAATCAATAGAGAATGTAGAGAGAGCTGGCTATTGCCGGAGTGCTGGAAGAAAGAAAGTGATGAAGCAGCTTATTGCTTTGAAAAGCAATTGCAGGAGTGCTGCGTCGGCAGCCCCGTACAGCATTAGCGTATAAAACTGTAGCTGTGGGTGATGAATGAGCTCTGTACTGAAACAATGGGCCTGATCTGAGAAATAATGGCCAGAAAGCCATGTAATCTGCTCGAAATTTCATTCTCCTAATATTTAGACTCTCATTGGGTGAGCTTATGCTAGAGCAGGGGTGCCCAACCTTGGCCCCTAAGGCTGTTGGATAACTATAACTTTTCATGCAGGCACTACTTTATTTTTTGACAGTAGCTGGCGTGTACATCTGTCTTTTATCAGATCTGTCTTTTATCAGCCAGTTTGGCTCTCCATGTTTGATAACATAAAAGGAACAGTAACAATGAAAAATGAAAGTTAAAGCAGAAACAGCCATATTGGCTGGGATATATCCATCTACAATAATCTAATTTAAGGTAAACTTCCTCTTAAGGGTGAAGACACACTAAGCTACTAGTAGCAGCTCCTTTTTCATGGAAACTATACTCCAGAAAATCCCCTGCCATAGACAATACTGAGAATTGCCTCTGCTAAAACACATGTAGAGACAATTATCAGTAAATGATCAGCATTGTCTATTTTAGTAGCAACAACAAGTAGCTGCTACTAGTAGCTCTGTGTGTCTTCACCCTTAAAATATAATGTAGTGTTGCCCTGCACTGGTAAAACTGGTGTGTTTGCTACAGAAACCCTACTATACTTTATATAAATAAGCTGCTGTGTAGCCACGGGGGCAGCCATTTTAGCTGTAAAAAAGGAGAAAAGGCACAGGTTACATAGCAGGTAACAGATAAGCTCTGTGGAATATAATGGGTTTTTTTTCTGTTATATACTAGTACAGGGATCCCCAACCAGTGGCTCGGGGGCAACATGTTGCTCACCAACCCCTTGGATGTTGCTCTCAGTGCCCCCAAACCAGGGAGTTATTTTTGAATTCCTGACTTGGGGGCAAATTTTGGTTGAATAAAAACAAGATTTCCTACCAAATAAAGCCCCCTGTAAGCTGATAGGGTGCATAGAGGCCCCTAATAGCCAATCTTAGCCCTTATTTGGCACCTCCATGAACTTTTATGATGCTTGTGTTGCTCTCCAAGTCTTTTTACATTTGACTGTGGCTCACGAGTAAAAAAGGTTGGGGATCCCTGTGCTAGTAGCATGTGCCTTTTCACCTTTAAATGGCTGCCCCCATGGCTACAGAGCAGCTTAGTATATACAAATATAGTAGTCTTTTTGAGGCAAACACACCAGTTGCACCAGTGCAGGGCAACACTACATTATATTGTAATTACTTCTATACACTTTAATTTTTGGTGTTACTGTTCCTTTAAAGCAATTAAGAGACTGCATGAGGCAAACAGATATGCCTGTATTGTCCCTCCATTCAAAGCTGACAATAATCCACTGTACCGCAACTTGTTTAAGTCTGGGTAAAATAGGCACAAATAAATGTTTTTCCAGTGTATAAGCTGTGTTGCATGTGGTGGTGCCCTCTCCATTAGATGTTGACTGTTCTCTTCCTGGCATATTACCATCCAATCTTGATAAAGCACATAGAGAGGCTTCCTTCCCCAGCACTCCTAGCACCCCAGATGTTGAAGGACGCCGGGTCTTGGGAGACAGGTTGGAAAGCAGCAAATTAGCTGATCCCTGACCCAAAGCAAAAAGGGATTAATGGCAGTAGAAGGAAAAACGTAAATACTTCCGGGGAAACGTTTTTTGAAAATGGATCCATAATTGGATTTCAGCGCTGGAAGAGAAAGGCGGGTGCAGATAGAGTGCTCTTTGTAGAAGCTTAATATACGTCAGTGATCATTACTGAGTGATTATTGGGAGGCATGCTGTGCCACTTTATCTCATACGGATTGAGCTGCTTGGGTAGGATACAATATGAACAATCCATTTATTACTGTGTATTGACGCCAACAGTAATGGGAAGATTGCATAGCCCATGAACTATTATCTGTAAACTGACAGTGGATTTGTTTAGTTTGTCCTTGCAACACAAAGCTGTCAGAATAAAGGGCTTTAATTCCCTCCCCCCAGAATGGTTTTATTGAAATATTACAGTATTACATGTCGTAATACCAGATAGTCCTTTTTTTCCAATGTATGGTTCTATAAAACCTCATATTTTATTTGATAGAGCACAGATGAAGATGTACTAGTGTCGATAGAAATAATATCACCATCCAGTGTCAGGTATAGATGGTCTGTCCATGTGACGTGAACAGTTTTCCTAGCCATGTCAATACATTCATGTTTCTATCTCTAATTACATTAGGGCTGTGAAGGATCTGTCTGCATTTGTCTAACGGAAATAATCACGGTTGCAACCTACAGTATCTGCTGTAGTGTTATTATCTTTCAGTGATATATTTGTTCTAGTAGCCAGGAGGGAGGTAGATTATAAGACCCAAAATTATTAAGCGGACTAAAAACAAACCGCATAAGGCTCAGGGATGATTTTCCAATGACATATTTTCCACTTTTATTTGGTTGGCCTTTGTGTTGAGTCCATGAGTGCCAATTCTTTTGGATCATGGATTATTTCTTGATTATCCACTCAGTTTAGCTGAACGTACGGGGCTTGTTCACCTGGACCCCCAGTTCTCATACAATGATCTATTTAATCAAACCTCTTCAGTAACAGAAAACTCCAACCATAGCTACACCAGGGCTGATTTCCTATTTGCACATTTAAACCCCTTGTATTTGTGAGGGTTAAATTCCCATATTTCCTCAGCATCCCTCTCATACCATTTGTCTTTCATCTTTGACTGAAGATAGATTTCAGATCACTACACAACTATTTGCTGGTGCTGCCATATCCCTGGCTACTCTATGCCAATACAATATAAGCAGAAGGGCCCCTTCGTCTGGTACAGTTCTCAATTGCACCTAAATTACACAAAGGGGGTTGCCCCTAAAGCTTGGTGCCATTATTTTCTGCTAGCAGGAAATGTTGTAGGGTGATTGCACCCAATAAAAAGTCTTGTTGTACAATAGTGTTATTGTTACTGACTTTTTTAGATTTGACTTCCCATAGACACAGGCCCGGACTGGCAATCTATACATTCTGTAAAATGCCAGAGGGGCTGCTGTAAGATGCCATAGACCAGTGATCCCCAACCAGTAGCTCAGGGGCAACATGTTGCTCCCCAACCCCTTGGATGTTGCTCTCAGTGCCCCCAAACCAGGTAGTTATTTTTGAATTCCTGACTTGGGGGCAAGTTTTGGTTGAATAAAAACAAGATTTCCTACCAAATAAAGCCCCCTGTAAGCTGATAGTGTGCATAGAGGCCCCTAATAGCCAATCACAGCCCTTACTTGGCACCTCCATGAACTTTTATGGTGCTTGTGTTGCTCTCCAAGTCTTTTTACATTTGACTGTGGCTCACAAGAAAGAAAGGTTGGGGACCCCTGGCCATAGACAAGTCACTATTTAGTGGGCTGATTGGGGGCTGTTTGGGCCTCTGTGTACTTAAGGCCTATTTTCTATCTCAGTCCAGACCTGTGTAGACATAGACTAACAGTGCTTTTTTTTTGCTAGTTTTAAATAAATAGGAAAGTTTATTGCTGATATTTGTGATTCTTTGTGTCCTTTCTCGACTCATTATTCCATACATAAGCACGCACGGAATCAATCACCATTAAATATATATTCGGGACTGCGCATTATATGCATTTGTTCTTTTTATAGAGTAAATGTAATGTCGGAGAAGAATGTTTTCTCCTTTCACTTAGAAGAGAAATGTTCACTGCAGTGTAATTGAAAATTCCAGGTTCTGAAAACATTTGCATGCATCAGAGTGTGATTTCCTACCGAGATGAATGCTTGTGATAAGCAAGGAAACATGGGAGCCGCAATAACTAATGCTTTTCTGCTCAGTAGCTCATTGCAGGCCCTACGTCGTTTGTCATGCTTTTTTAAAGATGAAATGGATGGATTTACGCCATTTTTACCATTATTTCTCAAGAGAGCTGAACCTGGTATGCTGGAAAGGAGAATCACATAGACCCATAGACCCTGCACACAGGATATGCACATACTATTTATACACATAAGACTGCATGTGTCTTTATATTCTATTTAAAATTTTACCAAATATAAATTAGGGCTTTGATTTTGACCTTCTCACCGACCAGGGCAAAAGTGATTTAAATGGCAGGAGAATGTATGACTTTTGGGGACAATAAAAATTAATTTTGGGTTCTTGAAACATTACAAATGAATTTTAGGTCAATATGAATTCTGGGAATGAAAAATTTAGTTCTGCTGTACCAGTCAGTTGGGCTACCAAACTTTCTAGACTAGGAGTCCCCCAACCTTTTTCTTTTTTTTACCTTTGAGCCACTATCAAATGTAAAAAGAGTTGGGAAGCAACACAAGCACAAGGGGTGCCAAATAAGAGCTGTGATTGGTTATTTGTTTGTCCATAGGTGGACTGGCAGCCTACATGAGGCTCGGTTTGGCAATACCAAACCTTGCCTCCAGGCCAGGAATTTAAAATTAAGCACCTTCTTTGAGGTCACTGGGAGCAACAAGTTGCTTCCGAGCCACTGGTTGGGGGACACTGTTCTAGACCAAGACCCAATTATTGTTTGAAAATCCAGCTAACAATGGAAAAGAATACATGTGTCTGGTAAATAACAGGGCCCACGGTTTCAGTATTTGCATAACGGAGGATTTGATAGTATGGTATATAAAGGTATGGTATCAAACATAACCTAAAGGTGGCCATACACTGGTAGGGGCAGCAACAATGGGCCTACCCGACCGACATCTGGCCTGAAATTGGGCAGATATCGATCGGGCAGGTTAAAAAATTCAGTCGGATCGGGGACTGCATCGGCTCGTTGATGTGGCCCCCGAATCGACTGCGCCCTTAACAGTCGTTATAATTTGCCTAAATTAGCCTAAATTTCCCCCCCCCATATCGCCCACCCGTGGGTGGGGATATCTGGAGAAGATCCGCTCACTTGGCGACCTCATCGTTACGTGTATGGCCACCTTAAGCTGGCTATACACTGACAAATCCCCTCGTTTGTTGAGGTCACCAGATGAGCAGATACAGGCCAATTTGGCCATCCTCATGTTACATTAAATTGGGCTGATATGATCCAGATATTGGTTAGGCAGCCCAGCTGTAGGCCCCATAATGTGCCACTAAGCTGCCGAGTCAATATTTCTGCCTACAAGCCAACCAATCAGATTATGTGTTTGTGTGGCTGTATGTGGTTGGCCAAACTGCATTGATAAGATTAGCAATAAAACACAGTTGTATATGAAATACTCTCCTAAGGGCAACTTTGTATAAGAAGTAAGGATGGACCAAATCAAGGATTCAGCATTTATCAGGCATAATTGCAAGATTTACACTGAACTGAAGCATCTCAGAGCAGGGTTTTAAGTGGTAGTTGTTACTGTATAAGGTAAACTGACAGTATTGGAAGACATCAAAGGTTTTGTAATAACCCTGAAGGCTGCTTGAGTTATTATTTCAGCCCCCCGCCGGGAGCAAGCGTAGTAGCAATTTGTTTCAGCTCTTTAAGGCAGAGGCACGTATGAAGTGGAACCTTCAAGTGTAATTGATTTACATGAATTTTGAATTTTTCAGAAATGATATTTTCATTATCTGTAACTTGAAATTGTTATTAAAAGCCCTCTATACAATAACATGTAAATGCGTAGTGCTGGGGGGTACATATGCTAACATTGCATGGTATCTCTCTGTACAAACTCAGGAAGCCATTCCTGCTGTGTCTCTAGAAAACCTTCACCAGTTTTCTTTGTCTGTTCGTAGACCCGATGGGTGAACATTATTGCTTTCATGTCCATCTTTCTAATGGGCTATAGATAATTACTAAGGAAGGTTAGTGGGGCTGTTGTGCAGGCTGCAATTATTATTGTAGTTCATATACAGGTGTTATTGGAACACGAAGCAGGTTCCCTTTTGGCCTAGACCAGTGATCCCCAACCAGTGGCTCAAGGGCAACATGTTTCCCCCCAACCCCTTGGATGTTGCTCTCAGTGCCCCCAAACCAGGTAGTTATTTTTGAATTCCTGACTTGGGGGCAAGTTTTGGTTGAATAAAAACAATTTCCTACAAAATAAAGCCCCCTGTAAGCTGATAGTGTGCATAGAGGCCCCTAATAGCCAATCACAGCCCTTATTTGGCTCCTCCATGAACTTTTATGGTGCTTGTGTTGCTCCCCAAGTCTTTTTACATTTGAATGTGGCTCACGTGTAAGAAAGGTTGGGGATCCCTGGCCTAGGGCATCAGCTTTGGGGTGGGGTACCCTCATGTACGATAGGGGCATACACAAACTGTGTGATGATAGCAAAAGGGGGTGCAGTTGCTTAGCGACGTACCGGGCTAGAATGTGTCCCTGACCAGAGAAGGCTACATGAACACAGAAAGCAATAATCTACACCTAAGACTTGTCAAGATCAACTATTCCTTTAAATACATTTACTTACATTTTTTCCTCCCCCCCCCACTCCTACTCCAACTCCCCTAAATATTACATGTTGTTTTGTGGCAGAAATGAGCTGTTTTTGTTGATAGTCCCTTTAAGTGTTCGTGACTCAATCCTACTTTCATTGTTGTTTGTCTCCGCTAAAGCAAATTATAGATCGGAAGTCTTTGCACTTCCCTAGGTGCCAGCAATTACAAGCAATTTAAGAGTCTGTGCCATCCAGTCAAGCAAATCACCACTGTTATTTTGTGGTAGCCGAATATTTATTACGGTGACATTTGAATCTGATGGTACAAAAACACTAATTCTGTAACATTAACATAATGCCAAAGATATTACATTGCCTGGGATGTGACATTTATATAGAAAACTGAATTCCTACATTGAAGATGCCGTATTTCATTGCAATTGAGATTCCCATATATAAAGTTTGTTGTAACTGGTGTATAGCCAAAAATAATATTCCTTTTTATATTCTTTAGTATTGTTAGTATTAATATTAGTTAGTATTAATTTTGTCAATAATTAGTATTAATTTTGAAATTTGACATGGAGCTAAGACATATTCTTAGTTTCCCAGGTGCCCTCAGCCATGTGACTAAGTGACAGTTTACTGTTTTCTCCCCAGTAGCCCATCAGTAGAACAATGAAAATGTAACAAGATAACCGCTCCCTGACACCTGTGTTGCTAAAAATGCTCCCATGCCCCACATAGTGGCAGATATGAGAATAGCACTCAATAGTACGAAATCCAAGTCCGGCTTGGGACTCCTCCAGTTACATGGGAGTAGGAGAAACAATAGGTTAGCTGAAAGCAGTTCTAATGTGTAGCGCTGGCTCCTTCTGAAAGCTCAGACTCAGGCACAATACACTGAGATGGCACCTACACACCAATATTACTGCTAAAAAATATATTTGTTGGTGCAAGAATAGAATTTTAAATGGTAGAATGAACTATTTGCAATGTGAACAGTGTACATTACATTCTTTAACTGTACTGGAGTCTGTTTTATGGTAGCTGCTAACAAGCAACCATCTTGGATCTTCCCCTTAGGGCTGTGGCAGACGGGGAGACTAGTCGCCCACGACAAATCTCCCTTGTCGTGGGCGACTAATCTCCCCGGAAAACGATCCTACTGGCGGTAGGATGGTATTCCGGGGAGATTAGTCGCCCCCCAACAAGGGAGATTTGTCACGGGCGACTAGTCTCCCCGTCTGCCACAGCCCTTAATCCGCATGAATTGTTACTTATGGACTTTTTTATGTAAATGTTTATTGTTTGTGCGTTCAACCACTCCAAAATTCTTATCAAGTGCAATTTTTTGCAGTGATGACAAGGCTGTAGAAGCCCAACCAGAAGAAGAAGAGGAAGTTGTAGAGGTGGAAGAGGAGGAAGCTGATGATGATGAAGATGATGGGGATGAAGCAGAGGAAGAACCCGAGGAGCCCTATGAAGAAGCCACCGAAAGGACAACAAGTATAGCCACTACCACCACTACTACTACAGAGTCTGTGGAAGAAGTTGTAAGAGGTAAACTCATAGTTCCATGAAAAAATTGATTGATTTGAGCATAAATGCATCCGCTAATTGGTTCCATTATGGGCTGCCTGGTTGTACATTCAGAGTTGCGATTTATTGCATTTGCGTTTCATTGTTTTTCTTTTTAAGACACAATGTGCATTTTCTTGACACTTTTTTTTTTATTATTATTATTGGATTTAGCATAAATGCTTGAGATACAAAATTGGTTGAAAAACATCCTGAGGGTGTTCGAAGGGATATCTATAAGGGATCGGTCTCTTGAGTTTGGCTTTCTCCCCTCATTTGGTCATTTTTTCAGTACACTTGCCCCCCAGTATTTTAGTAGAATATTGAAAGACTTGCCATAGAACCAAGTATAGGAGGGTAAAAGGGGTAACAAAGTAAACACTGCTTATCCGTTCTTAAATTTGCTTTCTTTATTTTCCTTTCCCTTCAGGGGGCTGTGAGTAGGAAAGTGCGTTTCTATTGACTATGTGTCATTTGTTGTTCCCTGCAAGGCAAATGATTATGGGTGATTCACCTGTAAGTGATTGTGTTTAGAAGGTACCTCTGTTTTACACTTGTGGTTTAATGGTTTTCTGCCATGGGTTCAAAACCCTTAATATAACACAAGAATGCCTAAAATGATGGACACACAACCCAAAAGAATCTGAACCAGTTTGCAAACGTTCTATAAACCATTTCAGATGGATCCTATGTATTGTGCTCAGCATGTTTCCAATAAGTTTTTAGGTTTATTCCTAAAAAGCTGTTTGGATGTATAGTCCCTGGACTCTCCAAGACCAGCCTCTTCACTGCATATGCAGATAGGAAGCCGAATCATCTGTGATCAGTTTGCTTGTTTGCCATTGGAAGTGTAGTTTTAGTTTTATACTTATAGTGACTTTTTGTGCCTAAGCACAAAAGTATATGTCTCCTTCAATATTTTAACTAGAGAATCCCAAGTCCCTAGACTTTGATTTGCCATAGCCATGGTTTTATGACCCCATTGTGTAGGCACGTGGTTTTAGGTTTGTCCAGTCTCAGATGGGACCTTCTAGGGCCCATCAAAGAACCTGACATCTGGGGCACACTGTCCCAACTAAAGGTCCCCATACATGGGCCAATCCACTCGATGTCGCCAAGCGAGTGGATCTTCTCCCGATATCCCCACCTATGGGTGGGTGATATCGGGAGAATCCAGGCTAATTCGATCGTTTGGCTCTGGGGCCAAACGATCAAATTATAACGACGGGTATAGGCAAATTCGGTCCGGTCCCGATCCGACTAGATTTTTAAACCTGCCAGATTTCAGGCCCAATATCGGTTGGGCAGTCCCGTTGGTAGTGCCCATACATGGGCCGATTAGCTGCTGAATCGGTTTAAGGGACCGATATCGGCAGCTAGAATTGGCCCGTGTATGGGGACCTTAAGGCATAAAACTTCCTAAATTATAAAGGTTTTGTATAATTTATTGTTTTGTATAGTTCCCTGGTGAAATTGAAATAGTTTGATGGGCTTTATCCTACAAATTGGCCCAATGGGTGTGTCCCTGTTTACCTGACAGAGCAAAGTTAAGTTCTGGGTTTATCTATATGCCTAGCAGCTTTTAAAACGGATGAGGATTTTTCATTTTCCAAATTTCTCTTAATCCAAAAAGAGGCATTGTAAAAATTCATCCCACATCAATGATAAGAGGTGTCTTTTGATTCCTAGTCTCAGAGCGTGATGTGAATGTGCCATCATGAAAGCAGATTTGTATAAGGAAAGAGCCTAGAAGGCTGCGGGTGATTGTGAAATTGTTCTCCTTAGTGCATTGTAATAATGCAGTAGCATCATCCCCCTAGAAAGCAAATTGCCTTTTGTGTGTTTGAAATATGACGTTAATTGGCAGTGCCATAGCGCAGATGTTCTTGCCTCTCCCCATTGCCGAGAGGACTAGAGCCGTCTCGGGGCCCCACTGCTGCATTTTAAATGCTTCTCACTTACATACACACGTTTTAAAGTTACAGCCTAGTCTCGTTTTTTCGCTAATTCCAGATATAAATCAGAATTTATCTTGTGGGGATTCATGTTCCCTACAAAGGCATATGATTAGTATAATGTCCTTGTCACTGTGAAAGATTGTTGGAAAGGATTTTATCTTCTTGTGGTCTCTGTCAACTGTTCTCTCAGGGAAAATAAAAGCCAGTTTTCCGATCAACCTTGCCTTAGTCTTTGTAATAATTCTGTTGTTTCTGTCCTCTGAGCCTTCTCTTCCAGCTCTCTGCTGACTTTGATCTGATGATCACTCTTGGTATCTGTAGGACCCACCATGCAATGGGTGTCTTCCCGCTACTTTGATGTAACCCTGCTATCTGCTTCCTCTAGTTCCAATTCATCCTCCAATCTTTTGGGATTATAAATCCTCTGTGTCGTTCTAGTACACCACCAGTTTCATCCATCATCATCTTTCATATCATGTGATTGTTGCTATTTCATCCATTCACCAATCAACTTGCTCTTGTTTTAGATTCTTCTTTGAAAATATTCCTATTTCACCCATTATCTTATGTGGTTTAGCCCAGTCTATTTCTTTCCCTATAACCATTGGTTTCAACATTTATGCTATCTGTCTTTCTTATCTTTCCCCGCTTTGGTTTTGACACATTTATAACACCCTATTTCACCTATCTCGCCCATTGGCTTCACCTATCTTGCCCATTGGCTTCACCTATCTCGCCCATTGGCTTCACCTATCTCGCCCATTGGCTTCACCTATCTCGCCCATTGGCTTCACCTATCTCGCCCATTGGCTTCACCTATCTCGCCCATTGGCTTCACCTATCTCGCCCATTGGCTTCACCTATCTCGCCCATTGGCTTCACCTATCTCGCCCATTGGCTTCACCTATCTCGCCCATTGGCTTCACCTATCTCGCCCATTGGCTTCACCTATCTCCCCATTGGCTTCACCTATCTCGCCCATTGGCTTCACCTATCTCGCCCATTGGCATCTCTATTTTGTAACCTATCCTTGTTCAGTGTTGCACCTTCTCTATGTTTCGCTCTGATGTTTCCTTTCAAGACCATCAGAGTAGAGCTTTGTGAGACTGGTATAGGAGAGCTTGTCCTCAGTTTAAGTGGAGACATGTAGCATAAGTGGAAATCCCCCTCAGTCTTGTAAGCAATAATAAATACATGTGATGCTGGTTTCACTCTGGGATAAAATTGTCATTTTGTTTACAAATGGCCTCTCCATTGGATATCCCCATAGATCTGTTTTTCTGTCTTTCAAATGAGGGATGAGCATATCCTAACAGTCCTTATCAGATCAGCCTAGCTGCTGATTGGTTAATAACAGCGCAATGCCCCTGCACAGCCTGGGAATGGGAATTATTAGCCTTTTTGAAAAAAAATTCAATAAATCAGCCTATAACACATTTTTAAGCACGTTCCTTCAGTATTTAGAAGTGTATAGTGCACTGGCTTATTCTCATTTTTTTTAATTAATAGGACAGATATTAGGGAAGCACCAAATACAGGATTGAGTTGGGGATTCGGCCAAGAGTCAGCCTTTTTCACCAGTATTCGGATTCGTCAGAATCTAAGTGCCTGGCGGAACCCAAACCCAATGAAAATGTGACTTTTCATCAAATGAACACGGAAGCGTACTGTTTTCTTTAACTCCTTTGTAGCCTAATTTGCATTTGCAAATTAGGATTTATTTCAGGATTCAGCTGAATGTTTTGTGCAGGATTCTGGGTTCAGCCAAATCCCTAAAATAGTAAATTGATTGTATCCCTACTGATATTCAGTGTAACGGTGAGATATGCATAGACATTTCTAGTACAGTATCCCCATTGTCTCACTCTCTCTCTGTGAAGTGTATGGAAGATAAGGCAGTGTAAATATTTCCAATTAAGTGGCACTTGTTTAAATGTAAATGTTGACATGTTCTTTTCAGAATGTCAAACATTTAGCTGCCATAAAGCCACTGGCTATGCTAGATGTGAGCTCCTGCTTCTCTTCTATTTCCTTCCACGATAATTAGAAAATGTACATTTTGAGGGTATTCTAGAAGGAAATAAAGAGAGTCGGGCTCATCAAAACTGGGCAAATGTGCCCATGGGCAGTAACCCATAGCAACCAATCAGTGATTGGCTTTTTTCATCCAGCTGCATGTAGAACAATTAATGCAACAATATGATTGGTTGCCATAGGTTACTGCCTATGGGCAAATTTGCCCAGTGTTGATAAATGACCCCCAGTGTGTTTTAAATTTTCAAATTGTCTTCCTTTTATGTCAGCACAGCTACAACTACTTTTTTTTTTAAAAATGTGTCTGTTTTAAAATTGTTTCAAGCAATGGCAGTGTTGACAGACCAAAGTCTGTTTAGGGATTCATAGAACTTGATATTTCATTAAATTAAACATACACACTCACTTTGTATTACCCATTGCCTGCTATGGCTGACCTTTTCTCTCTCTAAGGGAAGTTTTGGTAGAGCTCAGATGTTGTTGCTACCTCAAGAATCTTTATAAAAGTTAAAAAAATTAAGATTTGTTTTATTAGGAAATTCCTGATGCGTTTGACACAATTAATAAAATAGGCACCAAGGTATCACAATTTAAAGCCCCTGCATAAGCAGCAGTATAACTTGGTCACTTTGGTGCTTAACTAAATGGAGGCTAAGTTATATCTAGATAATAATAGACAATATTTCTCTTTAAGGGATACTAGCTTCCTCATATCTGCAGCAGCATGGATGGATTACTGCTTCTTATGGTGGCGTTATCCAGTTAAGCTGGCGTGACTTGCAGCATTTATATAATACTCACATGTCCTTTGGAGTGGTGCAAAATCTGTAAGACTAGAGCTCAATATAAACCATGACTTGGATTTTTGTATAAGCCACATACCCAGCATGGAGAAGCATCTCAGGGTCCCATACAAGCAGGTACAATGTTGGCGGAGCTGGCCATACGTGCTTTGGCTGGGTCACTGCATAACCATGTTGGACCACTTCAGTCACCCATGAGTTGTGCCAAATTTGTCGGATTGGAATGATCCTCAAGCCGACTATTGGATCACATGTGTACAGTTGTTTGATAGGGAGTACATAAAACAGTGATTCGTGGGCAACCTGTTGCTCACCAACCCCTTGGATGTTGCTCTCAGTGCCCCCAATCCTGTTTTTTTTTTAATTCCTGACTTGGGGGCAAGTAAGCGGATAGTGTGCATAGAGGCTGTCTTAAACCAGAGTTGGCGCTCTCACAAAACAAATCACCAAGTGTTAGGAATTAATTCAAACAATTTATATTTATTAGTGAGTTACAATAAAAACATATACACATAGTTAAATCTAACAATAAAAATCTAGATAAAAAACACCAATACACAGAATAGTCCAGAACTCATTTGAGAAACTAAAGTGAAATAATAATAGCAGACCTAATAGTTCATGAGGTAGTTACAATAAAAAATATAAATATAAGATGTATAAAAATGCAACTGCATATACAGAGAGGAATGGTATAAAAAATTGCACATATGCCCTATCCAGAGTTACAGAATACTAACGGCTGTTAGTATAGTATAGTGTGCATAGAGGCTGCTAATAGCCAATCACAGCCCTTATTTGGCTCCTCCATGAACTTTTATGGTGCTTGTGTTGCTCTCCAAGTCTTTTTACATTTTACTCATGAGTAAGAAAGGTTGGGGATCCCTGACATACACTGACCAATGGTGTCCTAGACTGATCAGAATTCCTGCCCTACTGAATAGGTAGGTAGTTGAGCCCAAGCAGGTATTCATTCTGGTACTGGTCACACACCAAAGGTATATTATTTTACCCAAATCAGTGGCCAGTATCTGCCCATTTATGGGTACCTAGGTCATGTTTTATGGGTAACAAAAATGTAACTTACTGTGTTCATAAGACTAACTGCCTTTTGCCATTTCTGTTCAGCTATTTTAGTAGTTAGTGAAATGATGCTATATGATTGCTAAATAAAATTCCTTCACATCCTAAATAGAGGTGTGCTCTGAGCAAGCTGAGACTGGCCCTTGTCGAGCAATGATCCCCCGCTGGTATTATGATGTGACGGAAAGGAAATGCGCCCAGTTCATTTATGGAGGCTGTGGCGGGAACCGAAACAACTTTGACTCTGAGGATTACTGCATGGCAGTCTGTGGCAGCGTCAGTAAGTGGACCTTTTCGGGTTCTGTTCCAGATCTAAGACCTGAATCTGATTTCCGGGAATGGGCCTGCGCTGTCACTAACCTCATGCCAGTTCTTCTTGTTAACCACTTGTGTCTCAGTATGTGCTCCCAATTAACTGCTTTCTGCTTCCGAGGAGGCATCCACAAATTCCTTCATTCTGTGTTTGGACTAACACGTCATCTGTGAGATATTAAGCGCTAACTCTTTCTCCCCCTGGGACTCGTGAGAGCTCCGGGGCTGCTGGTGGTGGTTTGTTGTGTGGCGGAGAATTATGATCCCTTTCTAGTCTTGCCTGAGAATGCTTTCCTTCATTTATGAAGCTGCACGTTGGAAGCTAATTAAGGTGATGAATGCTGAGATGCGATTTATATTTTATGTGAGCGAAGTTGTAGTGTGTGGAAACTCTGTCTAAGAAATATACAAATCTGCCATATAATCACTGTCTTTTCTTATAATTATGTGATGTCTTTGGTCTCTTTAGGTAAGAAAGCTTTGCCACTTTTAGTGATATGTTACTAGGCACTTCAATCTTTTTATTCTTTCCTCCAAAACCAGGATCTCCGCAGAGCCTCATTGGTCCTGTTGCCCTCCAAGTTGGAAAGACTTAAAGCAGAAACAGCCATATTGGCTGGGATATATCCATCTACAATATTCCATCTACAATAATCTAATTTAAGATAAACTTCCTCTTAAGGGCCGTGACAGACAGGGAGATTAGTGGGCCGCAACAAATCTCCCTTGTCGCGTGCGACTAATCTCACCAAAATGCCATCCCACCAGCTAGAATGTAAATCGCTGTTGGGATGGCATATGCGGCACAGCGATTTGCTGGAATCGCCGAAGTTGCCCTGAGTGGAAACTTGGGCAATTTCGGTGCCGTGTATGCCATCCCATGGCATTTCGGGGAAATTAGTCGCCCACGACAAGGGACATTTGTCGCGCAGCGACTAATCTCCCTGTCTGCCACGGCCCTAAGGGTGAAGACACACTGTGCTACTAGTAGCAGCTACTTTGTCAGGATTACTAAACTCCAGAAAATGCCCTGCCGTAGACAATGCTGAGAATTGCCTCTGCTAAAACACATGTATCAGTAAATGATCAGCATTGTTTATTTTAGTAGCCACAACAAGTAGCTGCTACTAGTAGCTTTGTGTGTCTTCACCCTTAAGAGGAAATTTCTGTTAAATTATTGTAGATGGATATATCCCAGCCAATATGGCTGTTTTTGCCCAAAACAAGCCAACACCCTAGTTGGAATTTATTCTCTCTAATTGGATGTGTAGGTAAATCAGTTAAGCCAATTAATAGGTCTTTGTGTCATGAGCCAAAAAGAGTACATAGCTCCTCTGCATAATCTTGTAAAATGGAACCTGGGTTGGTAATGTCCACATTGTTGCCAACAAGGTCCTGCAGCCATAAAAATGTAATATCACTAGACTGGCAGATGATTCTCCAGTGCCACATTTCTGTGCATAGAGTCACCATTAAGAATGGAAATTTGGGTCATTTAGTGACCTTCGCTGGCCCTTGGGTGAAGTCATCCGCCAAAGCTGGAAGTATTACATAAATTCTTATCATTGATATCTGGTCTTTTGGTCAACAGACTGAATGGTCATATTTGTTTGGTTATAATCCATTTACGTAGCCAAATCTTTTACAAACCTTATTGTTAAACAAATACATGTCCAACTTATAACATCTGTGCCTACTAAGGTTGAAGTCATTATCTACTCTGGTAAGAAATAGTGGAGAATGCAGACAACATTTTTACAAGTCATCAGATCAATAAGGGCAGGCTTGTATCCATGTAATAATCTGTTAATAAATGTAATCATTGATCGAGCACCAGCGCTTTCACATGTAAAGGAATAATATCACTGGGAAAGCACCAGCGCTTATAAGTGAATTACATTAGCCATAAAGCATCGGTACTCGCACGTGGAACTTAGTTATGTAGTCGATAAAGCACTTACTTGTGTAAATGAATTACATCATCAGTAAAGGACCAACACTTGTACAAATAAGTGAATTACCTTATCTGTAAAGCACCCAAAGTTCCACTCATGTATGAATGGGATAATGGAAAGTCCACGGCATTTCTGCAAGAGGAATGTCCCCTCTGTGTTCCAGTAGATGATCAGGAAAATCAGGAATCTGTAGAGTTACCAAAATGGCACAATGAGTAATCTGTAATGATACTTATATTATTTACCAACTACTTACTAATTGTACACATATTTATATGTAAATATACAAAACAGTAATGGGGGAAAATGTAATTCTTACCAACATTACAATTTCCATTAACTTAATTTATTTGTAAACATCATTGCTGTCCTACTTAAACCCCTTGCCTTGTGGTTGTGTGGGATTGACCCACCTGGTAAGAAGCATGCAAGGCATTGTGGGAATTGGAGTTCTGACTAGAGGAGAGACTTTTGCTATATAGCTAAAAATAACTTTCAAATCAGTGAATATTTTTAATGAATTTACTTTTTAAAAAGTTGTCTAGAATTATGTTTATTTAATTGTTCAGATTTTTTTCAATTTTTTTTTTAAAGAATTACAGATATGGGATCAGTTATCCAGAAACCCTTTGTCCAGAAAGCTCTGAATTACGGGAAGGCCATCTCACATAGACTCCATGTTAATTTTATAATTGAAATATTTAAAAATGGTTTCCTTTTTCTCTGTAACCATAAAAACGTACCCTGTACTCCATTCCTTTTTGGAGGTAAAATGTCCTATTTGCTAGATTTAAGATACAGCAATCCGAATTACAGAAAGATCCCTTATCCGGAAAACCCTAGGTCCCAAGCATTCCAGAACTATGGAAGAAGGCAGAAGAGGCACTATCCTAGGGTACAATGATGGGTGACGGCTAGATACCTCTTCTGCCTACCTGTACTCCGTGCTCTCTTGCCCCCTGCTCTTCCTTATGCCGCCCTGTCGGCTTGGCTTGCCCCTATTTCCAGATAACAGGTCCTATACGTGTATACATCTTTTTCTGTTCTACAAGTAAAGCTGGCCATACATGGGCCGATTCTAGCTGCCAATATTGGTCCCTTAGACCGATTCAGCAGCTTATCGGCCTGTGTATGGGAACTAAGGACGGGCTTACCGACCGACATCTGGCC
Source organism: Xenopus tropicalis (assembly GCF_000004195.4). NCBI lineage: Eukaryota > Metazoa > Chordata > Amphibia > Anura > Pipidae > Xenopus > Xenopus tropicalis. Next base: position 18,490,724 of record NC_030678.2, read on the forward strand.
TGAAGTCGTCCCGATCTCGATTGGGCAGGTTTGAAAATTAGTTGGATCGGGGACCGCATTGGTTGATGCGGTCCGATGAACCGGCGGACGCCTATACCCGTCGTTACAACTCGATCTTTTGGCCACAGGACCAAACGACCGAATTATCCCGATATTGCCCACCTGTAGGTGAGACCTTGCCAAGCGAGCGAATCTAACATGGCCAATTCTCCATACACATTATACTGTAACAGCTGTTTCTAAGCACAAGGGCTTCTGGTGTTATTCTAGTTAGTGGAGATACCTCTCTCCATTGGATAACAGAGGCTCAGAGAAATCATTTCATTTTCTGCAGAAATCATTCATATGAATGACGTGTCACAATGGGATAATGCTGACTTGGAAGGTTCTTCTAGCAATGCCAGACTATTCACCCCAACAGACCATTACTGCCTTATTAATAAGATATAAATGAAAGATAAGCTCCACTTACCAGTCAGGTATATTCTCCCTCTATCATATAAAGTGCTCTCATTTTCTCGCTATTTCGGCATTTATCCGATGCTGTTTTTGCAACTAAAATATATTTTACTGGCAGGCAGTAAATGTGACTCATTTTGCTTTGCCCTATTTATCAGTTTATCATTTTTTGCTTTATAGAAGTTGTGTTATAAGCAGGAAAGGATAAAGATAGAGGGCATAATACAAGTAGTATATTTTTAAAGGCTCAGTAAGTAGTCTGCATTTTATACAATAATTCTGGCCTTATAAATCACACTAAAGTGCTGCTGAATGACTGTTCCACTGACAGATCTAGTCTGTATTAGGGATAGGCCAAAACCTTCTTTTCAGTATTCCCTCAATATGCATTCCGCTGAATACCGAATCCAAACCCTCGCACCAAGCACAATTTGCCGACACAGGAGCAGAAATAACTGGTGCGTAATGCACACTAAAAAAAATATATTTTTTTTTTCAATTCCATAGGGTTCAGAATTAGTCCAGCCAGGCTCTTGTATTCAGCTAATCCGAATTCTGCTTAAAGTGGCTCGGATTGGACCAAATCCAGGAATCAATGTATCCCTAGTCTGTATGCTTACACAATATCTATTCGTAGTGTCTTATAGGAACAATATACAACTATAAATTCCTTTTCTAAAAATAGCACAATAAATACAACTTGTGTTAAAAAATGCATTGTGTTTTCCTTACCAAACGTCTTCCCCCCTCTCCCATTATATAAATGGGGCAATTTGTTCAATGCTTCTTAATTGCCTTTGAAATGTCTCCCTTCCCTAAGCAGCTCATTATCAGAGGGCTTCTCAGTGGACTGGTTATTAGTTTTATCCCCATCTTTTCTGCTTATCAGAACCAGGAAATGACAGGAAGTACTAATGTGAAACTGATTTCATTTTCTTGATTAGTGCTAGAACTAACAATCCCTATTAGTTGGCTCTCGTTGCAAAGGAGTGTGTGCTATCCCTTTAAGAGGGAACAAAACACCAAGATGTTTTCTTTTTTAATTCACTTGCCCCAAACTGCATCATCAAGATTCCTAAAAGGTGCCTTGCACTTTAATTTGGCAGAATCTAGAGATTGCTTGTCTGGGCCTGCACCTATTAGTGCAGAGTTAAGACGCCATATTTTTTATACCCACAATGCAATTGTGCTTTAAAAGTTAGGTTGGTAAATTTTATGAAAAGTGTTTTTTTTCCCCCATCACACTTCAGCGCTAATAAATGTCTTTATAGTATCTTAATTTCTCCAAAATGATATTTTGGCATTTCTAACGATTAAACTCTCTGGCATATAATTTAACTAATTTGTGAATATATAAGTGACAAATTGAATGTGATTGTGCATAATTTTTTTGTGTTAGCTGCCATTGTGCGTCAGTCTGCCTTGTAAAATGCAACCCATTTAGTAGTAATGGCGCCTAAGTGGCTGCCATTAACCTTGATTTAAGAGAATAATTATGGAGTCATTTAACTCCATTTGCACCAGAGATCCAAAAAGGGTGCTTTGTGGGTAACATGTGACTTATTAATATTATTTGTTTGATAATAAAGGGGAAATGTGCCTAATTATAATTGTATAACTTAGAGCAGTGCTGTCCAGCATTATTACATGCAATGGGCCAAATAATTCTTATATAGTGTGATTCCATACAGTGAAGTCTATGTAACCTTTGAGCGGACGGGGGGCTATACCATAACTCACGTTGGTAAGGTGCCCAAGCTGGCATTTTGCTGCAATAGTGGATATTTTTCTTTTTGCAATTGCGTTTAAAAAATGTCACCAAATTTTAGGCAGACAGGTGTTTATTTTTTGAGGAACAGAAAGGGTATCCCCCAATAAGTCATGTAGTTGTCTGAGTTATAAAAGCACAAGGGGTCCATCTGTACAGAGCCATTCAGTGACTTCTAATAAATTATACATTGTAAAAGGGGGTGAATTTGTAAGTACAGGTATGGGGATCCCTTATCTGGAAACCCATTATACAGAAAGTTCCAAATTACGGAAAGGCCTTCTTCTATAGACCCCATTATAAGCAAATAATTCTCTATAATACTAAAACAGTACATGTACTTGATCCCAACTAAGATATAATTACCCCTTATTGGGGCAGAACAGCCCTATTGGGTTTATTTAATGGTTAAATGATTCCCTTTTCTCTGTAATAATAAAACAGTACCTGTACTTGATCCCAACTAAGATATAATTACCCCTTATTGGGGGAAAAACAAGCCGATTGGGTTTATTCAATATTTAAATGATTTTTAGTAGACTTAAGTTATGGATATCCAAATTACGGAAAGATCCCTTATCTGGAAAAACCCAGGTGCCAAGCATTCTGCATAACCGGTCCCATACCTGTACAAAAAAAAAATATACAGATATGGGACTTAGTGCTTTCCGGATAAGGGATCTGGATAAGCATGCCTAAGTCTATTTATAAATCATTTAAAAATAAAAGAAAGCCAGTAGGATTGTTCTGCCATCAATATATGGACTATGCAGCTTAGTTACCATCAAGTACAAGGGTTTTATTATTACAGAGAAAAATTTATTTTAATATATTTAATTAAAATTGAGTCTATGAGAAACAGCCATCCCTTAATTTGGAGCTTTGTGGATAATGGGTTTCTGGATAATGGATCCCATACCTGTATTTACATTTAGATGGATGGGGCTATTGGCCACTCTCAGTGGAGTCATATTTCTGTGGCACACTTGATTAGAAACTACAGGCTGGTATGTTCTATATTCAGATAAATCTTCATTAGCTTTTGGACATGAATATTAACATTTGCCGAGGCATTTTCAGCTTATGCAAACAGCATTATGGTAATGAAAGGGCAAAGTAAATAGGATTTTCTCTCAGCTGGCTGTAATGCTCGGGATCTCCGAAACAAATAAAGAGTAATAAAAAATGATCCCAGAGGGGATTCCAGAGATTTTATAAAGAGACGTGTATCATAGTGTATGGCAAACAGAATTATGGGCTCAGCTGGATAGACACATACATGTAATATATATGGCAGCGCAGGTTTGATTCTGTCCTGTTTTTGTACTGTCTGTTAGTGGCTTCTTCCATGAAGAATAGATATTTCTATGTGGTATTCCTGTGTATAACCCAGACATGTAAATAGGCCAGGCGCTATTAATGGGATCTGTGCTGCTGGGCCTTCTCTCATGCTCTTACTGCCATTAGGAAATTGTATTTTCATGATATTTATGTGTCTTTTTCAGGTTCATTGATTTCTGTTATGAGACTTCTTTTTCCCTCTTTTTCCCAATGTATTTGGAGGGTTATTAATGATAATATTAAATAGACTTTTATATGGTTACGTGAGAATTCAATAGCAAAAGTATTCTCCAGTCATCAAATATGGTTATTTGTCCTTCATTTACTGATGGCTGTGTTAGTAGTGCAGTGGTTAAACAGAGATAAACAGAGATAAACAGAGATAGACAGATACATAGATACACAGACAGATAGATAGATAGATAGATAGATAGTTATTTATGTAGATGGATGGGGAGATGATTGAGAGATAGCTATATATATATAGATAGATAGATAGATAGATAGATATAGATATGTATGTATGTATGTATATGGATGAGGAGATGAGAGAGAGAGAGAAAAAGAGATAGATATAGATAGACAGATAGATAGATATGTATGTATATGGATGAGGAGATGAGAGAGAGAGAAAAAGAGATAGATAGATAGATAGATAGATATAGACAGATAGATATGTATGTAAATGGATGAGGAGATGAGAGAGAGAGAGAGAGAGAGAGAGAGATGTAAGTAGATGGATGGGGAGATGATTGATACATAGAAAGAAAGATGATACGTAAATAGATGGATACTTAAATAGAGACTATGTAAATAGATAAAGGTAGGTAAAGATTAGGTAAATATGTTATATATGTGTGCTCTCAATCATAATTGCTGGTCAGGCTTCCCCAGGATTGTGTTGGGCAGTTGCATCAATCAGATCATCCCAAATTGCTTGGGTCAGACAAATAGAGCAGCAGCCATGTATGGAGGTCATTGTTAGAGGAAAAACTTTCTTTAATTGTCTGTTGCTATGTAAATCTGACTGTAGCAACCAACTGCCTGGAGACAAGAGCAAGATAATAATGAACAGAATTGTGTCAAAACAAATCCTAGTAATTGAATGGCTCCTATTTACAGCACATTTCATTCAATAAGACTAATGTTATTGTTATTATTATGCCTTATATTAGCCTTTATTAACATCTGCCCCAGTGTAAATCGCTGTAAACGTCATGTATTCTGAATATGCTAACATTACCCAGGATCCATTGTCATTCTAATGACTTTTATATCTGTATCCTATATATTGCCTGTCTCTCTAGAATTCCTTCCCACTTTCCTGCTGTAATTGCTAACCAAGCTCCCTTTCCTCACCACCTTTTTCTTTCTGTTCTTTAATGCAACCCCCCTCAGCAGTTCCCGCCACAGCGGCCAGCACCCCAGATGCAGTTGACAAGTACCTGGAAAACCCTAATGATGAAAATGAACATGACCGCTTCCTGAAAGCAAAGGAGAGGCTGGAGGGCAAGCACAGGGAGAAGATGTCTGAGGTAATCCTTGGGGTAAAAGGAACCAGGTCACCCCAACAATATACTGGGCCTAAGATAAATGTGAGACTCGCTGACATATTAGGTCAACCCGTATTAACCTCTTATTTAGCTATAATGACCTAGACTTGCCAGTTCGATCTCCACAGAAAAAAGGAATAATAAGCACTACATCAACCACAGTCATGCTGCAAAGATCACTTATGTGCATTGCATTGACCTGGGATTGTTCAGGTTTTTGGGCTAAATGTTTGCTCAAGACTGGTGCAGGAAGAATCTATTACAGTGAGGCTGAGGAGCATAGAGAACTTTTACAACTTACAGCTGAGCTTATGTGTCTCAGTCTTTTGTGTTGTGTTGAATTTAACTTGAGCTCACCCCTAGCCTAGGCCCGCCTTCTACACTTAACTGTACTCGACTGGTGCCTTTCCCTGCCTGTAATAGAGAGCAGCATTGCTGATTGGAGAGTCTGAAGGGAAATGTACCAGCTCAGCACATTGGTTAGATTAGTGTAGTCGGTGGGCCTAGAGATGCATTCCTGATTCCCAAAGCATCAAAATGGAGGGAATGAGAGACTGTCAGAAACTTAGAGGGGACTTTTGGGACCCTCTAATACTTGGGGCCTATGCTGACTGCCTGAGCCACCCATTCTTGAGCTGGCCCACATTGGAAATTATTCTAACATCTTTTTTATTGGAGAATATTGGGCAGATTTACCTATTTATGGCGGCGTCAGATGTTCTCCATTGTTTAATATCATGCCTGGGCATAATAGTGCTGCAACAGGAGCACAGGAGGGGCATCCTGGCTGAAGGAGCTAGCTGGAATTGGAAAGAGTTAGCATTTACTGGTTATGGGTTTCTAGACAACTTTGCAACATATGACCCCACCTGCCTGGTACAGCAGAGCCGGCACAGCTTTAGAGCACGTCTCAGTGCCCTGGTACAGCAGAGCCGGCACAGCTTTAGAGCACGTCTCAGTGCCCTGGTACAGCAGAGCCGGCACAGTTATAGAGCACACTTCTCAGTGCCCTGGTACAGCAGAGCCGGCACAGTTATAGAGCACACTTCTCAGTGCCCTGGTACAGCAGAGCCGGCACAGTTATAGAGCACACTTCTCAGTGCCCTGGTACAGCAGAGCCGGCACAGTTATAGAGCACACTTCTCAGTGCCCTGGTACAGCAGAGCCGACACAGTTATAGAGCACACTTCTCAGTGCCCTGGTACAGCAGAGCCGGCACAGTTATAGAGCACACTTCTCAGTGCCCTGGTACAGCAGAGCCGACACAGTTATAGAGCACACTTCTCAGTGCCCTGGTACAGCAGAGCCGGCACAGTTATAGAGCACATGTCTCAGTGCCCTGGTACAGCAGAGCCGGCACAGCTAGCTATAGAGCACACTTCTCAGTGCCCTGGTACAGCAGAGCCGGCACAGTTATAGAGCACATGTCTCAGTGCCCTGGTACAGCAGAGCCGGCACAGCTAGCTATAGAGCACACTTCTCAGTGCCCTGGTACAGCAGAGCCGGCACAGTTATAGAGCACATGTCTCAGTGCCCTGGTACAGCAGAGCCGGCACAGCTAGCTATAGAGCACACTTCTCAGTGCCCTGGTACAGCCGAGCCAGCACAGCTATAGAGCACACTTCTCAGTGCCCTGGTACAGCAGAGCCGGCACAGCTATAGAGCACACTTCTCAGTGCCCTGGTACAGCAGAGCCGGCACAGCTATAGAGCACACTTCTTAGTGCCCTGGTACAGCAGAGCCGGCACAGCTATAGAGCACACTTCTCAGTGCCCTGGTACAGCAGAGCCGGCACAGCTATAGAGCACACTTCTCAGTGCCCTGGTACAGCAGAGCCGGCACAGCTATAGAGCACACTTATGGCATAGTACAGTAAAGGTGTGTTAGTCTGTAGGGAGTTTTCTGATAGAGCAGGGAGCAGGCTCATACAGCAGTTTGACTGCATTAAGCACAGCATTGCAGTAGAGCACAGCCAGACTGCAGCTAGTGCTTATTAAGACTGGATATAAGCCAGAGAGTACAGTGCTGGCTCTGTTCCACTTCTGATTGCCTTGTGTTTCCATCGGCTCTGCACAGATCCCTTTGCTTTCTGCCACAGAAACCTGATCCTACACACACAATGCAGAGATGTCTTTTCTCCAGAGCTCTCACATTCTAATATGAGGTCACAAACAATGCTCTGGCTCTGGGAAACTGCCTGGGCCCAGGGACACAAACAAAGGCTTTATAATCAATCAGGGACTTCATTGCTGCAGTCATTATTCTGGATCTGGCTGCCACCCACATTCATACAAATTCTAAATATAGCGTGTTTAGTACAGTCGCTACATTTCTGTATGCTCCGTATTCTCTGTGCAAGGAATGCTGGTGAAACCAGCAGATATTTTATATCCTTGCCCATGGGGTTTATTCACCGGTGGTTTGTTGACCTCTCTGCAGGTGATGAAGGAATGGGAGGAAGCTGAACGCCAGGCAAAGAACCTTCCCAAGGCTGACAAGAAGGCAGTAATACAGGTAATTAACTAGGTAGTAGGGCGCTCAATCACTGGCTCAGTCAGTTATGTAAAAGTCCGGCACAGGTGATTGGTGCAGGGCTTGGTTCATTTTTGTTGTGTGTCCTATTCATGCTAATTAGTAATGAGAAATATCTAGAAATGATCATCAGTTCCATCTACTTAAATGCCTCCTAGAAAGTCATTTTGCCTGAAGGTCAAAGAGGTCTTTTACTCCTCCAGAGTATTGCAGCTATCGGAGAAGTTCACTAAACTGAGTCTACTGTTGACTGGCTTAAAGACCGGATGCACTTTAGTACACAGTTACAGGCCAACAAATAAAAGGTTTGCCTATGTCTTGTTGCCTAGTAGCAATCATTGTAATTGGTTGCTATATTTTTCTAGACCGTTACCAAAATTTGCACACATTACATTGCCACTCAAGATCCGTAACACGGTTGAATAAGCACGCAGGGGTCTCCCCGCTGGAAATCAGTCCTGTGTGCCGAATCTTTCCAATTACCTTGTTGTTATTCCCATCACCTTGTTGTTATTCCCATTGTTCAAAGAGCTCGAACTATTGGAACAGAATGCACTGGCTGACACGGTGTATCAGCAGATTCAAATTTTTCAACCTACTCAAACTTACCGATAATTATATTACCTGAATATTGGTTGGAATTAGCAGCCCACCATACTCACATAGATAATAATATGAAACTATGAATGGCCACAGCCTTTCAGCTACTTATTAGGCTAAAGTTGGCTGTACACCGGCCAATCAAAGTTGCAGACTCCAGAGCTCACATTAATGTGTTCCTTTATGATTCCCTAGGCCCCGTGCCAACTCAAGAGCTCATACTTATGAGTTACTTTCCTGGCTCCCTAGGCCCCCATTATTGTCCAATTGTTGGCCTTGGATCATACCAATTTAGATGGCCAAATAGGGTAAAAATAATATTAACTTTGTGCTATGGCACTTAAGCTGGGTATACTTTATACCAATCCATCTGTTGACTAACTGGCCATACACAGATCTTACTGTACTACTGTGTTGTGCATATATATATATTTTCTTTATCCTACAGTTGTACCTATGTTTTTATACAGTGCCCTTGCTGCTGTACAAATATAGTGGGTTAATTTAGGATAGGAATGTTGTCTAGATGTGTTGGCACCACGCACCGCCTGTTACAGCAAAGAGCACCCGGGATTTGTTAAAAATAGGCAGAATAAATAGCTCAGAGGGAGGAAATTGCCCAAACCGTACCACTTCCACTTATACATTTAAATAATCTAAACTGCTTTCTTTCAGGCTTTCCTGCCAGCGTATTTGCCCAAATGTCATTATTGTAATCAGAACAAAAATGCATCTGCAGCCTTCTTAGTGTAAAACAATTTAATTTACCCCATAATGTTCACTGAGTTGGGTAATTGCAATGAGACAGCTCCAGTAGGGAGCCAACTCACTATTAATCCATGGTACAATCCAGAAAATTCATTAAAACTGTGTTAGTGCAGCACCATTGTCTTCACACTTTAAGGCTTTGTACCAGTCCATGAGTTCATGATGGCATAGCAGCAAATAATCATTTTATTGTTAAAGGGGAAGCTAAATCCAAACGCGCACAGCTTTGGTTCTCCCCCGTTATAGATGTGTCCATCAGAGAAGTGCCAAATGCATAGTGAGCAAGGACATTGTTTCCATGGTACATGGAGTCAGGACCAGCAGTGCAGGAATAGCAAAGGGGCAGCCAGACACGGCTGTCAGCAATTATTAAACTTACAAATAACTGTAAATGTGCTTTCACTGTACAAATCCTTACTTTGCACTTATGCACGACTCTTGAATATACACTCGTCTGTTTATTTGTTCAGCATTTCCAGGAGAAGGTTGAATCCCTAGAACAAGAAGCTGCAAATGAAAGGCAGCAACTGGTTGAGACCCATATGGCACGCGTGGAGGCCATGTTAAACGATCGCCGAAGAATTGCCCTGGAGAACTACATCACTGCTCTGCAAGCTGATCCTCCACGGGTAGGTGAATGTGTATGATAATAACTGGGTCAGAATTATTGTATTAAAGGACATGTTTCACTTTGTATCCCGTTAGGTCCAACCCTCAATGTCTACAAACAGAACTGTGAAATACAGATACCATTGGAAACATGATATATCTAATGGTACATAGTGTAGGCCCTAGATGCCAGGTTATGGGGTGCAACACTGGCCATATTTATCGCCATTGTGTCCCTACCTTAGGGGGTTGTCTATCCAATAAAAAGCTGTTATTGTTATTCTCTATTTATATAGCCAGTGCAACTTACAGTCTAGGATCAGGATGATATATATGGGATGTTATCCGGAAGCCATGCAAAGATAAATATATGATGTTAAAGGAACTCCAACTAGGTCAGGAATTTGATCGTAATGACAAGACCTTGGGCGCAGGATTCAGTAACCCCTCACATGCATTTCTGTTTCTAGACAAATTGCTCTTCCCTACGAAAGAGAAAGTGTCTACTTATCCCTAGTATTTGTCACTGTTATTATGGGAAATTATACCCTTCAAATTAATTACCAGTAAAGAATGTTTGTACATGTTGTTCTTCTTAGGGAAGCTAGTAATTTTATATTATTTATTCATGAAAATTGGAGGTGTCCTGCTGATCATCAGGTGCCAGTGAAATAATGGCCAAAGCTAGAATATAAGTGATCTAGGCAGCAGTCACTGCTATGGAAGGGGCTATTCCTGGCCCTGTTTAACTGGCGACACCCCCTGTATAGCTTAGGCACTCTTTTATGGCGTCTTTCTAATAATAGGAAAAGGGTGTTGGAGGTGAGACAGAAGCTTGGAATAATCTGCCAGTGAGACTATGGCCATATGGGTATGGCACAAATATTCTCATTACATATTAAAGTACACTATCCCTTCAGTGTTTAGAATATTCTAAAGGAGATCTAAGCCTCCCAGGGCATCTATAAGTCAAGGAAATATTCCACACTTAGGAGTCAGTATGGGGCAATGGATATGTTTTGTGTTGTGGGAGTGATGTAATTGGGGAGCGGGCAGAGGTGACATCCCTTCTTTTAAAAGCAATGACAGTAGGAGACCCTTCCTTACTTACTAACTTTGGAATATGGATTTTTATTACCTCTGTTTCTTGCCCCTAGGGAATGGCATTTATCAGCAGAAGTCAGTGAATAAAAGAGCTGACCTGCACCAACCACAGAACACTCTGTCCTGCCTACAGTCTCTCACTGAAACCCGAAATCACTGACCCACTAACTTGTGTAGCTGTCACACTGAGCTTGGAACACAATGCTCTGTTATTGTCCCAACCCAAGCAGACTCTTAACTGAGCATTAACTGTGTGTTAGCTAATGGCTTGCTGTGCTGTAAGGCTGCTATAGGCACACTGGCACTTATGGCAAACTCACTAAGGCAGAGGCACTAGGAAAATCTATGTAAGCTTACAAGTCTGCCAGTCAGATCCTTAGCCAACAGGAGTTCTGACCAATATATTTCCCAATCAGGGGAGTCAGTCCCTGTTTATAGGCTAGTTGGCTGCTAAGGCAGTTCAGGCGGCACAGACTTATAATAATGTGAAGGTTGAATGATTCTAGAGCGTACTCACATCCTTTTGTGCTGTAGTTTTTAAACCCTTTATTGTAAGTGAAACTGAAGCTGAAACCAAAAAAGACTTTAGGGGCCAAATTAAAAGAGACTTACCTATTATGTATTCTCCATTAACTAGATGGTAAAACCAATTGTCTGCTCAGAACATTCCTTCTGTGACACAAGGGTATAAATGACAGAGTGCCCAATCATCTGAGCTTCCCACGTTACTGCCTGCACAGAGGGACATTATACCGACCCGTTATGGATCTAGCATGAAACAAACTCCACTTCATTGGCTCAGATTTGTTTAGTTCACACACCACTTGAATGTTAATGGGGAAGAAAAGCTGGAAATGTCTAATATACCTCTAAATATGATTTTCTGTAGTGCAGATTGAATTCCAGGTGAAAACTGCCTTCCTGCATAGGGAATGGCAAAGGAAGGGGGTCTGGCCTGATGGCATTTGCGCAAGTTCTCCTGGTGACATTACCCTTAGGGGAAGATATAATATGGTCTGTTACATTTCAAGCTACACGTGTGCATTTAGTTATAGTTCAGCATTGGTTTGTGCAGGACTGAAACATTTTTTCAATCGGATATCAGGAAGTAAATATTTTATATAATGGTTTAGCAGATTCCTAGGTATAAATATCAAATTCTTGTTTTAGTCTGGTTTATGGTTCCATTCTGTCTAGCAGTGTGTCCCTTTGGGGGGCCCTATATTTGTAGCTGGCGCAGTTAGTATGTCAGGCTACACCCTGATATTAGGCTTAGTGGAAAGGTTTATTTATTCAGTGAATATAACAATGACGCGCAGCAATTTCGCCTGTAAATGTAGAGAAATGGATAGACCTGTCTGTATAACTGCATGAGGCAGGAATGTTCTTTTTGTAGGGCAGAGCATTTAAGTTGATTAAAGGAGAACTGAACCCTTCACGCCACACCTTCCCACTGTCACTGGCCATCCAATAAATAAACTTAATTAGTTAATATTTCCCTAATGTGTTCAGCCTCCAATCCTGTCCCAAGCCATCCTTCTCCCAGCATTTGGGTACCATTTTGCTGAGTTCCCATTAGCCCATCCATATTGCCACTGTGGTACTATATGAAAACCTATACCAATTGGCACTATGGGTTTCCAGTTCCCTGGTGAACCCCAGTCTGCTCAGCAGAACCAGTTTCTCTTCTGCATTTATAATGTGTTTGTTGACTGACGATTCATGTCATTGTCATTAAATGGAATAACAAACACATCATTGATCTTATTCCTTTTATTCCATCTCTTTTCAGCCCCGCCATGTTTTCAACATGCTGAAGAAATACGTGCGGGCAGAGCAGAAGGACAGACAGCACACTCTCAAACACTTCGAGCATGTCCGAATGGTAGATCCCAAGAAGGCAGCTCAGATCCGATCTCAGGTAATGCAGCGTTCTATGCGTGCCATAGCACTAATGTATTTAAAAGAATTTGGGGCCTGGGACTATACTAGCATCTATCCCTAGGCACCAACAAGATATTGGCATAGCTGAAGTATAGTATTCGCGCTTACACTGAGGTTGGGGGGGGCATTGTTTTGGGGTTTTGTCCTCTCCTCAGTATCAGCACGAGAGGGCCACCACCTCTAAAGCTGCCACCCTAGTAGGGGCCCTCAGGTGCCTATGCAGTAAATACAGGGCGTAGCAGCCAGTGGAGTGCAGTACTAGGGAGCAGCCTCTGTGTACAGCACAGGAAGTCCTGATGTGAGCAAAGGAAGGTTTGGCTCCCTGAGGATGCTGGGAGTTTCAGTGCAACTCTGACTAGAGATCTACAGGTGAATTTCATGCGCCTGGTTCTTCAGTAGGTCCTAGGAGGCAATGGGTACAGAAAAAGCAATGATAACAATGACAGTAGTAGTTTAAAAGACAACACAGCAAATAACCCAAGATCATTAAAATGTTTTGTTTTAGGAAACCCCTTTGCAGCTGTGCCCATATGTGAAATGCATTTGAAAAACATTATCATGATTGTTGGCAGCATGACCATTCAGTAGTATCTTAAAGGCACAGAACTTATTGTACAGCGCTGCGGAATATGTTGGCGCTTTATAAATAAATGTTAATAATAATAAAAAGGGTAGTGCTGTAAGTTATATAGTCATTGTTTCACTATGTAACACTGACTTATTTTTATGGCATAAAATGCTCATTCAGCCACTGTGCTGATTGAGCATTTTATGCCATAAAAACAATTATGAAAGAATGTCTGTTAAAGAAAAATGCCCCAAAATGCAATATTCCCTTCTTGAATATAAAAGTTATGTTGGGCTGTATTTTTATTTTTTGCAATATATCTAGGTGTGCAAAGTCGCACCCGGTAAATGTATATTTATATAATGTAAATGTATATAACCACTCAGAAAATGTGGTTTGGGCATTGCCTGTGTGATAGAAATATGGTTTCCTATTGCTGGGACTGTCTGGGCTCCGGGAACAATCACACTGTGGGCAGATTGTGATCCATGAAGCACAATAACAGATATAAAAAGGCAGGGAAGGGGCACACAGAGTGCAGACTGTGTAGGGGGAGCGAGGCAGTAAAATTGCAGGGTGCAGACATTTCTCAATGAGATCTGCTAAGCAGCTGTTACTCGGCAAAGATGAAACAACTGTTTAATGTGAGTTCTTCTGTTCCCTGGTCTCCCACTGTCCATTTAATGGACCCACAGTGCAGGTTTGTCTGGCTTTTCTTATTGACGCACTGTGGAAGCTTCTCTTTCCATTGCCAGAACTATTCATTTTCATGTATCCGTTATATGGAAACCCATTATCCAGAAAACTCCGAATTACGGGAAGGCCCATCTCCCATTGACTCCATGTTAATTAAATAACTCAAATATTTAAATATTTTAATAATAAAACAGTATTTTGTACTTAATCCCAACTAAGATATAACTAATCCTTTTTGGAGGCAAAACAATCCTATTGGAATTAATGTTTACATTTATTTATAGTAGATTAAAGGAACAGTTCAGTGTAAAATGAAACTGGGTAAAACAGACTGCGCAAAATAAAATATATTTGCAATATAGTTAGTTAGGCAAAAATGTAATCTATAAAGAGTGGAGTGAACAGATGCCTAACATTATAGCCAGAACACTACTTCCTGCTTTCAGCTCACTAACATCTTAGTTAGTCAGTGACTTTAGGGGGGGGCACATGTGACATAAATGTTCAGTTAATTTGTGAGCATGCAGGTCAGATTAAAATGCAAACTAACTGACAGTTATGTCCCATATGGCCCCCCTCAAGTAACTGATTGGTTACTGAAGAGAGCAGTAAAGGAGGAAGTTGTGTTCTGGCTATTATGTTAGACCCTATGTCCTGAGCATTCTGGATAACAGGTCCTATACCTATAATCATTTTCTGGGGCATTGCACGCTTCCCTTAAGCAGGACATACACTGGCAGAATTTTATTGTATTAAATATTTGATATTAGGGTGATCCAATGAAATTGCCTACTTATTATATTAATAGTGGTACAAATGATCTTAAAATTAAGATTACTATTACATCTGTCAAAAGAAGGGACAAACGGATCGTCATCATTAAAAGAAAGTGAATAAAGCCTGCTCAGAATTAAGATTTCTTGTTAAAAATGGCATTTTCAGAAATGTATGGGCTAGTCCTGCAGCTGTTCAGGTACCCACACGTGGTGCACATTGAGTAGGCAAATGTGGGTGCAGCCACGCTAACATAACTATGACACCATTTTAGCCACAGATTTGCATCAGCGTGGACATGGGAAAGGCCCAAAGTGGGGAGCAGGCCCGCGTAGCAGCCAAGGTCTGTGGGGTGGGTCAAGTGGAGCATTTTGTTGGACTTCTCTTGCTCCTAACACCATCTGATGCCAATGTCGGTTTTATGATGATTGATTCGCTTGAAGGATTGATTTGGGCAGGGTAGAAATGCAAGTGGCGTGTAAAGGTCAAGATGGCCCTCGCTTTTTTTTTTTTTTTTGCTTTTGCAAAAGTTAAAAAAGAAATTGTATACTACTGCATTCTACAGTCTGTATTTATGATATAGGATTTATTGCCCCCCATTTGATGTGTAGCTATATGCTAAGATTCTTTTCTCTGCATCTTTCACCATTTTCTATTTGGTCTGTGATTCCTTTAGGTTATGACGCACCTTCGAGTGATCAACGAGAGAATGAACCAGAGCTTCTCACTCCTTTACAAGGTGCCGGCCGTGGCTGAGGAAATCCAAGATGAAGTCGGTAAGCCTGCCCATAGCTTTCTGTACCCTAAACTGAACCCTAAACTGTATGCGTCATACACAGTGGAGACTGGAGATGTGACTTACAGTATTTGATGCTCAGAAACAGAATCATATGCACAAGTGCATTTCTACATGTGTGGGACCTGCCATATCACTTGCCTTATCCAAGGCATTCTCAGTGACCTGAATAGCCAGGATAGCAGAAGGGTTCCATGCTTACAGTTAGTTATGTTCTTTTTCAATACATACCCTAGCAATTAGAAAGGAATATCACTTATTTACTTGGCATTTAGCTAATTACAGTTAGGAGACAGCTGAGAATTCCTTTACTTGTTTCTAGTCACAACTAGACCAGAGGGTAAGATTTGAAAGCTCCATGTTACAAGAATTTTATAGATCATTGTGCAGAAAGAGAAGAAAGGGCTTAGATGTTGCTGCAAGGTTGGGGTCCAAATCTAAGTGGAACAATTTGGAAATCAGAAAAGTCCAATCTAGGACCCTCTAGTAGTTGTTCTGCACCCCAATGACCTATTTTAGTCTATAATAACATACATTTTCACCTTGGGTGTCATTCTGAGATACTGGGGGCCCAAGACAAATCCCCTCTTTGCCCTCGACTAACACAAGCCCTGAGATAGATAGACTCCACAAGGTCTTGGTCTTGGAGGGGAGAAGCTGATCTATTTTTATTATATAAGTACACAGGTTTGCCTTGGTACCTGCAGGGTTTTCAGTTCCCACCAAATGATTACACAGAAGGGATGACCTATTTCTAGTTACACCACGACTGTTTGCCAATCTGTCTTTCCTTTTTTTTTTTTTTCTTTCAGAAAATAGTGTAAGAGATGAAAAAGTCACCTTAAAAACCTACTTTTTTTCAGGGTTAAGATTCTTCCCAAAATAATGTCCTGCAAAAGAGAGACTCAGGAACATTTTGATTCCTGATCTACACATTAAAGTAACATTATCTCTTTGAACCCAGGTTGTTCATATGATTTCTTACACTATTTTCTCTCATTGACGGACATTTTTGTAGAATCAAGAAGAGTGCAGAACTATCAAAAGTCCCCTCCACTATATCCTTGTAATTGTCCATAGTATCTATTAGTAAAATAAGAAGGCAATGAAGCACCATAAATGTCATGAATCAAGCTAGTTGGCCCCTAATGATTCCTCTCCTTACACTGTTCAGATAGTGATTGGTCTCTTTCACCATTGTTTGAGATGCTTTTTCTCCATGCCAAGGTAGCATTGCCACTCTCCAGTGCAGAACAGTCAAGACAGAAATAGTCCTATCAGTATGGCCCTCAGTGTTTGTTTTATTATGCTAACAGCTCTGTACCATTAACTCAGCTTGGTGGGCAGTAGCGTAGGGTGCTGCTTGCTAAGCAACAGAATGAAATGTCATTGCCTAGAAACACTAATAAACCCAAACCCACCCCCCTCTCTTTAGTCTTGGGTCTTTATTAGTAAAGCAAGAATACATTTTATTAGTTGTATGCACTAAAATGCCATTGCCAAGCTGATATTGGTATAACTATATATGCACATGCTAAACAATGAATCATTATATCATATTAGGCAATTCAATTGGTCCTGTCCTTATCCCTTTGTCTGTTGGTACACTGGGTGTTCTGGTTCTGGCCATGTCTCAAGTTTCATTAGATTGTCCTAGTGGGAACTGGTGAGTTTATCAAGGACTGGGTAACATAGGAGGAAATAAAGAAACTGTGGCTTTGTATAGGCTAAGCAGAATCTGCACTTGAAGTAAATCAGGCGTGTATTGTAAAACATGTGGAATATGGTATAGGGAATAGGCTGTAAATATCAAAGCTCACTAGTAGAAATGTGGGGTCCTGGTTCAAGTAGACTCTCCACATCTGACTGGGGGTCCAAGTGCACAGCTAGAGGAAAATATCCAATTTAGTTCCTGCAGAGTTCGGCTGGCACAAAATGGAACACAGACAAAGTTTGCTGCTTAATTATTATAATATGAAAAAGAAAAATTCTTACTTGTTTCGTGCCTCCCTTGAGCACTTAATCAAAGCCTATGATTAAGTGTCCCAGAAAGGCACAAAGCGCATAAGGCCAGAGAGGTAGTCCATACCCAAGAAAACAGACACCAGCCCACACATAGGTGTGAATAAAAGACAAGAGTGTCCTTTGTTACAAAAACATGGTACATAAAAGCTTTGCGCATTTCGTACCATGCCAAACCTGAAGGAGCCCTAAAAGAGACGAAGACGGAAGAACATGTTCCCAAAAAAGGAGACAAGAAATCCTGTGTTTCTATTGATAGAGGACTGTGCAGCGTTTCTGTGAGTGCTTATGGTTGCATTTACATAGACCTTTCTGATAAAGCTTACTTAGTTTTTACCTTTCCTTCTCCTTTAATGGAACACTTTCATACTATTAAGATGCCAAGGGCTGTCACCACCAAGCATAAACAGGGCTCTCCGAAATTCAAATGAAGGACAGCCCAGTATCAGATGTTATCATGGTATTCTCTTGATTACAGACAGTTCCCAGTACAGTAATAGTGTGCCCTCGGTTACTGTATTGTACTTGCTTGAACTCGTTTCTGCTCAAGTCACAAAACCCCGAATGTGTGGCCTGCCTGTAGCCATATAGGCTGTCCTTATTCTAAATGCTCCAAAAACTTGTTGCTAGTACTCGTAAGTCATGTTGTTCTAGTCCTACACTGGTGCGATTAGAGCGATACAGTAATAAAGGTATCTGTATGCGGAATGGCTTAGCGTTGTTTCTTTGAAGTTTAAAGTATACGCGCAGTTGGAAGCATTCGCTTCGCTTCGTGCCCCCTCCATGTTTCCTAAAATAACATCCACTGCGGATTCATTAAAGAAGATGAAAGAGTGCTACATCTTGCATCCTAAATAGCACCAATAAATAGCAGCGATATTACGTTCCTCCCCGTACGGCTCCTGTGGCGCGTGGGTTTTAAGAATATCCAGGCACAGCTCTAACCCATTTTACATGCAGAGATTACGGCCTTGCATGACCCGACAATATAAATGTACTGGGGCTGTGAGGGTAGACTTATCCTCCAACTGGTTGCTAGGCCTTAAAGAGATACCAACACCAGAAATTAAACCTTTTGTAACAATATATTTAGAATATTGCCTTAAAGGGGACCTGTCACCCTAAGACTTAAGTTTTGGAGTTTACAGTCTCAGCCAGCAGGCAGCCACCATTTTGTGTATACTGTTATTAAGGCAAACTGTGTTTTATCCCAAAATCTTATACATTTGCCATCTGAGTGATATCTAGGAAGTGCTGAATGGAAAATGAAAGTAGTTGTAATTGAAAAATCTGAGCTGTCAATCATATATTGCCTGCCCCGCCTCTATGCCGAAGGCATAGAGGCGGGGCAGGCAATATATGATTGACATCTCAGATTTTTAAGTTAATTTATAACAGGAATGGATGATTTAATTAAACAATTTGGATTTCATGTTTATTTTCTAAAGGACTTTAATTATAAAGCTTTTTATGTGTGGGTGACAGGTCCTGATGCTTTTACATTCCCTATCTGATCCCCCATGTTCCTCTATGAGGGGGCGGCCATATTTGTGCAGCCGGAGTCCGTTAGCATTAGAAGCTGTAACTCAACGTGACCTATTTGTTACTTTTAATGTACATTATTATTTTAAAGAGTCATTTTTTAGTGCCCGTATCATTTTAATCCTGACAGCAGATTAGAATAACAATTGAACCCTCACAGTTGATATGGTAGTTGGTTGCCAGGGTCAGTGACCCCAACCACCTGCATTTTTTTTTTTAATGAAGGCAAGGATGGAATGTAGATTCCTAAAACCTTGCAAAATACATAATAAGAGACATATTAAAAAGTTGCTAAGGATAGGTCTATCTACAGTACAGGTATGGGACCTGTTATCCAGAATGCTCGGGACCTGGGGTTTTCCGGATAAGGGATCTTACTGTAATTTGGATCTCCATAACTTAAGTCTACTAAAAATCATTTAAATATTGAATAAACCCAATAGGATTGTTTTGCCTCCAATAAGGATTAATTGTATCTTATTTGGGATCAAGTACAGGTACTGTTTTATTATTACAGAGAAAAGGGAATCATTTAACCATTAAATAAACCCAATAGGGCTGTTCTGCCCCCAATAAGGGGTAATTATATCTTAGTTGGGATCAAGTACAGGTACTGTTTTATTATTACAGAGAAAAGGGAATCATTTAACCATTAAATAAACCCAATAGGGCTGTTCTGCCCCCAATAAGGGGTAATTATATCTTAGTTGGGATCAAGTACAGGTACTGTTTTATTATTACAGAGAAAAGGGAATCATTTAACCATTAAATAAACCCAATAGGGCTGTTCTGCCCCAATAAGGGGTAATTATATCTTAGTTGGGATCAAGTACAGGTACTGTTTTATTATTACAGAGAAAAGGGAATCATTTAACCATTAAATAAACCCAATAGGGCTGTTCTGCCCCCAATAAGGGGTAATTATATCTTAGTTGGGATCAATTACAGGTACTGTTTTATTATTACAGAGAAAAGGGAATCATTTAACCATTAAATAAACCCAATAGGGCTGTTCTGCCCCCAATAAGGGGTAATTATATCTTAGTTGGGATCAAGTACAGGTTCTGTTTTATTATTACAGAGAAAAGGAAATCATTTTTAAAAATTAGAATTATTTGCTTATAATGGAGTCTATGGGAGATGGCCTTTCCGTAATTCGGAACTTTATGAACAACAGGTTTCCGGATAAGGTATCCCATACCTGTATATCATGCTAAGTCTGCTTTATAGAATATCACGCTTATTATTTATATTTATATATATATATAGATTTCCTTCCAGCATGGAATACAGAAATAGGAGGGGAAAAAAAACTCCTTTTCATGTGCAAATTACTGATCAGATTTTGCTCCTAGCGTTTCTCTCTGTGCAATACACGTCTCTTAAATTAATTACTTTGCCATCTTTTGTGAGATATGAACAATAGGGACAGGGCTATTTATGGAAAAAAAACCTTGTGGTGTTTCTCTGTTATCTCCGGAAGGACAGATTGGCTTAGATAATGGTAATTCAAAAGATAGGGACTTATTTTCTTGAAGATGTACCATACAGCTACAATATGCACCCTACATCTGTGCAATATTTCTAGTGTTCAGTGAAACATATTGGTATGGCTTACATCAGGGATCCCCAACCTTTTTTACCCATGAGCCACGTTCAAATGTAAAAAGTTGGGGAGCAACACAAGCATGATATATGTACATGGGGTACCAAATAAGGGCTGTGACTGGTTATTTGGTAACCCCTATCCTTCTAACCAAGAATTAATAAAATAAGCCCCTGCTTTGAGGCCACTGGGAGCAACATCCAAGGGGTTGGGGAGCAACATGTTGCTCACGAGCCATTGGTTGGGGAACACAGGCTTACATTATACTAAAAAAGAAATTCACCTGAGCACACACCTATATAATATATAGCCACGTCTAAATCAAGCATTAGCTCCTCCATTGCCATGTACATAACTTCCCACAATAACATAACACACAGCTAATTTAATGTCTTATAGGCCCACACTTTACTCCAAGGATTTGTTGGGAGATGTTTGCAGCTTTTAGCCACTGTTTGACTTTTCTCCCTGTATTTCAGTGGTCTCGCTCCATCCCACCCACCCAATCCCTAATGGGGCCACTCTCTTGCTTTGCTTTCTTCTCTCTTTTCCTCAATTCCCTCTGCCCTGGTGGTCCATCTACCTTTTTGCTAATGTCTGTGTCCTTTGTGGTTTCTCCCCCTCCTACCTGTCTTTTTCTCCATTTGAGCCCTGCGGTCGTCTTCCATGTTGGCCCCTTGTGCCCTGCTCCACACGTTTCTATGGAATCTGTCATCTACAGCTTCTACAATGTGCCGTCTGTTTCCTTTAAACCACCAAAATGACTTGGGTCTAACATATAGGAGTGTTGGGCATTGCTTCTTTTTTTTATCCTATGATCAGAAGCCTCATAGGAAAAAAAATACTGAGCTGTGTAAAGAAAGTTCCCATAATGCCTCGCTCCTGCACCCAGACCAAGACTGGTGTACATGCTCAGTTAGTAAGACTATGAGGAAGCTTTCTGCTGATTGGCTCAGATCCACATTCCTAAGGGGGGGGTGAGTTCTTAGCATTCTTGGGGGAGGGGGGAGCAGGAGAGAGCTGCATGTCTCTGGCACAGGAAAACAAAGAGACAACAAATCTTTTGATAGAGGACTGCAGCGTTTCTGTGAGTGCTTATGGCTGTATTTACATGGACCTTTCTGATAAAGCTTACTTAGTTTTTACCTTTCCTTCTTTAAGCATACTTGTTCGTGCAATTTGTTTTATTTTAGAACTTAAACCCTGAGAATCAAACTGGAGTAACTTTTAGAAGCTTCTAGTGTATATAACCTCTGTTTTGTGTGAGAACTTAAACACAGCATAATGTTTGGGCCACAAATTTCCCTCTAGCATTGACAAATATTCCCTTTTTTCTATGTTAGCAGACATTTCCCAAGCAGCAAAGTCTTGTCCCTGTGCCAATTAACGTTACATTTTTGCTGCAACTGCAGGATGGGTTTGCGGCTCTAATGCTTATTTTTGGAGCCTACATCCTGTATAATTTGCTTGTGTACAATCTGAGATATGATCAGAGCCCATGCTGGCTTTCCAAGCTCACCCTCCTCTTTATAAGAGAATCACAGCTCATTAGAAGCTTTTCTGCCTTTTAAATCTCTGTGGGGGAAACCTGCCAACTTACTAGAGCAAATCTCCACTTCTGCCCCGCTCGGGAAGCGATTAACATACAAGAATCTTTGAAAATTAGCTTTTTGTTTGTCTTTCCCGATATCCAGAGCTTTGCGTTTCACAATGTAGCCTTTATGGGCATTTCTAAAAAAAATATTAACGTTACTTGGATACAAATCACAGTCTTGGGCTCCCGGTGCCTCTATTCTCCATCCAATTATTTAAGCCTATCCTGCCTCTACTGTTATGGCACAGTTATTACTCTAGGGTGTTATCCACCTCGTAGTCTAAGTGATGCCAATTAGAAATTGCTTGAAGGAAGATTTAATCCAGCAAGTTGCCTATTCATCATCATCTCTGTTCTCAAATAAATTGATTGGATGGGGAATGCATCAAGGCGATATTACTGCGCCACCTGGAATACTTAAATGCAAAGAGTATTCTAATTCGCAGTCATTTTCTGTTATATTTTTAGAAAACAACCTTTGTATCACATTAGGCCTGATTAGATTTTAAGGCTAACGTTCCATGGAGTGATTAGTTGCCCACAATATATCTCTGCTACAGCGGGCGACTAATCTCTCCGAAATGCCTTTCCACCGGCAGCAAAGGTAATCACCAGAGGAAAGGCCTACTCATCGCTTAAGCCTGTTTAGGCCTTTCAACTTCATTATGGGGGTAGGATTCATTTCAAGATATTATTTTTCCGGTTTCAGAAGAACTATTCCAAAAGGAGCAAAACTACTCGGATGACATGGTGTCCAACATGGTGAGCGACCACAGAATCAGCTATGGAAACGATGCCCTTATGCCTTCTCTCACCGAGACCAAGACCACCGTCGAGCTTCTTCCAGTAGATGGAGAGTTCAACGTAGAGGACCTGCAGCCCTGGCATTCATTCGGTGTGGACTCCGTTCCTGCAAATACTGAGAACGAAGGTATGGGGGGGGGGGGGATGGGGGGGCACATAATGGCTTGGTAGCTTGCCCCCTGCAGTGTGCCCAGGTTTTTCAGCATGTCCCTATATTATCTGTTTGTTGTGTGTTCTGCATGAATATTTAACCTTCCCATGATTAGCTCAGAACCATGTTAGCTTTTATTCAATATAATCTAGTGGCAAATCACACGAGTATACAAGAACAGATAATACAAAGTCACGTAGGTTACAGGGTTGTCCAGCTGCAGAGGGATTGCTGTATAACCTGCCTATTTAGTAACCTTCAAGAGCCATGGAGGTTTCCTAATGCAAAACATGATCAAATAAATACACATAGATGCTAAAGTGAGATGTTTCCTTTTTTTATTATGTGTATATTTAGATATAAACCAGTACTAAAATATATTGACACAAAATCTTTAATCATTTTGAGCATGGAAACAAAATGCTTATTTTAAATGCACTGGATATAATGTACATGTTCTGCTACCGCTATGGAGAAAAATTGTGCTTAGTTACATAGTTATAATGGGTTGAAAAAGGACCAAAGCCCATCAAGTTCAACCTGTGTAGTGCACATATATACACACACCAACCTATCTATACATTCACATATATAAACTATATAAACTACCTATACTAGATAGTTGTAGATCTAAAGATTACAATAGCCTTGGATATTATGCTTCCAAGCCCCTCTTAACAGAATCTGCCATCACTAAATTAAGGAAATTGGGATATTTCAGACAGGAAGTTGTGTTGGATTGTGTTACAGGGCATCACAAAGAGACAGTCTGTAGAATAATTCTTCCATTTGTGCAAATGCCCCAGCGACATGTTATTTTCCTCCTTCCTCCCTGTTTGCAAATTGCCTATTATAATTTGCGTGTGCTTGTGTTTTTGCTGCATGTTCCCAGTCGAACCAGTGGACGCCCGCCCTGCTGCAGATAGAGGGCTCACTACACGGCCAGGTATGTATTTGCTAAAAACCTGTGTGCGGTTAGCCAGCATGGAAAGCAATGTCATTCGGCACCGGGCGCACTTGTTCTGCTCTGGGGTAGCACGTTCCCTACCGCTATGAATGCTGCACGGTCTGCATGTTACAACATGGATCATTACACACGTGTAAGAGTATTAATTGCTGCCCCATTGATTAGGGCCCCCATACCGTATATACAATGCAGCAGTTATGATAGATAGAGGGCTGAAGTTGAGATACAAACGGATACAGCAAAATAAATCTATTTTTTTTTTTTATCTAAGCCTCCTCTTATGATTTATAGTCAGTGGGAGATCAATTCAATCTTGAGAAGGAACAGGCAGAAATTCCTAGACCAGCCATGCATGCTAGCGTCCAGGTTTGTTGGGTTCCACAGTCATGCGGGTTTCATATACATCAAAATGAGTTATTCTCTATGCAGGCTATGAATATACACCTGTTGATCGGCTGCCCTGTATTCGCTAATAAATGAAAGTATTTGCTTCCTCAACATCTCTGGTGTTTTTCCTTCCACAGGCTCAGGACTTACTAATATTAAAACAGAAGAAATCTCCGAGGTCAAAATGGATTCTGAATACAGACACGATGCCGCCTATGAAGTGCACCATCAGAAACTGGTAAGTGATGTGCTGTGAGAAATGGCTGTGGGGGGAGTGGTGTCCTTAGGCACCGCCCACTTTGGGAACAGGCATGTCCATTAGCAGTCAAAGAAAACCATGACACCACAATGTCTTCCATATTATAGCTGTTATGTGTTATATATATTTCAAATATTTCAATTGCTACTATATATATATATATATATAATATATAAATAATATGTTTGGGCACCGATGCTTATTGTAATGTCAAGGAACCCTTTAATCAATCCCAAAAAAAGGGACCACAGCTGTAGCCACTAATATAGATAAAAAAGTGTGAGATGAGGATGATTTGGGGCATACTGATGCTGTGGGGGGGTGGGAAGGACGTGGCAGTGGAAGACAACAGAAGCCATTGCCCGGAGGTTAAATATAGCTGCCATGTCACAATAACCTTGTGTTTTCTTATAAGAAACATTATTTTGTCTTGCAGGTCTTCTTTGCCGAAGAAGTGGGATCAAACAAAGGAGCCATCATAGGTCTGATGGTGGGAGGCGTTGTCATAGCAACAGTGATAGTCATCACTTTAGTGATGCTGAAGAAGAAGCAGTACACAACGATCCATCATGGTGTAGTAGAGGTAAGGAATGTGCCGGCCGGGTTCCTGCTAAGTCCCTAATGATGGCAGCACAGCTTGGGTATATAAATCAGCATCTGCCATTCTTTCCTTTGTATCCTTGTCATGGGGGGCACCCCGCTCACTCTGTCATATTCAATCACAGCTATAAGGGCCTAACCTTGTCACAAACTATGAGCATCACTGGGGGCGCCTGGAAGTCTTGTCACTGGGGATATTTATGTGCAGCGGCCATAAGGTCAATACTTTACATGCTGTATTGATCAGTTAATGCATCAGCCCCAGCTCACAGAGGCCCAGTACTGATCCATAAATCTTGAGCCCTGCTGGGCTCCGGGCCTGTTAGAATGTTGCCTCAAACCCTGTGTATCGGTACGTTGCATGATGGATAAGCGAGCAGGACGTGGGTCATTACCTAGTAATGTTTTGAACCTTTATCAGATTTAGCCTCTGGTTCAAACTACAATGATCCATTTGTTTGGCCCACTGGCTAACAATCAGATCATAATAGTGGCCCATGTAGACATATAAGTTGTGGGCTGCATTTTTTTTGAAAGCTGCCTTTTAGATATCTGCCTGGCAAGCCTCTGGTAAGGCCCCTTACACAGGCCGCTGTTACTGGCCCATGAATGGCCAGCATTACCAGGGCTCATATCACATGGAGCCCAAGTGATTCTTGCCTGACAGTAGGGATGTGTCATAGGCAGTATGCTTTGCTACCAAATGCACCCCAAATGCGCTTGATTGCCACACTTCTCCCTACAAGGACCATGTGATCAAACTCCTTGCATTTAATGGCACCTATCTCCTACAAATTGTCCCTGTGCCCCTATTGTGCAGGTTATAATTGCCCCCTGTTGAGCTCTTGCACTGGGAGGGAGCCATGTTAGGGTACGCCCATATTAAGCGAGTGCCCTCTTGCTCTATATACACTTGTGGGTCTCCCGGTCCTACATCACATGTATGCACATACCATGCCAACTGGGACACTCCCTAAATATGCACGTGTCCCCCAATATGTCCGCCCACGCCTGGAGCTTCCTTTTGTGCAGGGGCCAGGGGGCCTTGATAGGCACTTTCTTTAGAAAAAAGGTATTGTTTCCCCCATGCCATATTTATTCCTGCTATGTAATTTACAATAGCTCCTCCCCTGTTTGCATTGTCGCCATGCAAAGCACAGCGTACGTTTGTGGTGATATATAAATAAATACAACTATATGGCCATCAGTTAGTTGTATGGCCATATAATGGGCGACGACAGGCCCGGTACCTTAATGGCCACATTCTGGTTCTGGTTCAGTCTAGGCTATTGGATCTTCAGGAAGTGAAGACGAGCTGTGGCTTCTCTTCTATGCACCATACGCCCCCCACATGGTACATCAGCATGGAAAAAATCTGGCTTGGCAGAACTTAGTAAACCAATCCCCAAGCTGACATACATGCCCAGACAGCCAAAATGGTTCTGAAACGGAACCACTGCATCTGAGAAGCTAGGACTTTGTGCTATTAAAGCAGTGGACTCTTTCCCCTTTGCACAGAAGCAGTAACTCATAGCAACCAATAAGATCTTTGCTTTTAAACAGGTGACCCGTAAATGCTACCTGTTGATTGGTCGCAATGGGTTACTTCTCCTTGGTGCCTTTTATTATATAACCTCGTTTGGGTCCAAGACCATTCCCTCCCAATAATACTCGATTCCTTTTCCAACAGGTGGATGCCGCCGTGACACCAGAAGAGCGCCACCTCACCAAGATGCAACAGAACGGCTACGAGAACCCAACATACAAGTTCTTCGAACAGATGCAGAACTAAGATCTCCGTGCAGCCGGCGGTGGTGGTGGGGGGGCCCCTCTCGAATCAGACAGCCTCACCGCTCGCCGGCGTTCCGCTCTATACATATATAAATATAGGAAAACAGAAAAAAAAAGAGTCATCTTGTTGAGAGAATTAAAAACACAAACCACACCCATCCACCGCCGTTTCATCATTTTCCTCCTTTTCCCGCCTTTTTTGACAGCTGTGCTGTAACACAAAGTAGATGCTTGAACCCCGAAACGAATAAGTGCGCAATCAGTAAGCGTATTCTCTTAACATTTGCGTCTCGGCGCCACATTATCAATGAATGTTTTTGTGTACTGTAAGGAGTTTAGCTGTCTCGAACTAATGCATGCCTAGCCCCCCTCTCCCCATTATTTATCATGTTGTTCCAGTTGTATATTATTCTTGTGATTTGTGACAAAAACAACAAAAAAAACAAAAACCTGATGAAGTCCTGATCGAAATCTGCTTTACAAATGACAAGGGATGGCATTTTATGTATGTAAGGCTCCGCTGCTTCCCTTCGCCCAGTACCATTTCTTTTCTAACGCCGCTATGCATTTGAAATTTCCGTTTTTGTTTTTTTTTTACGTATTCCATTAAATCGACCGATTTTATTATTTTTTTTTTTTTTGTTCTCTCTATCTACCGTGTTCTTGTACAGATCGTTCTCCTGTGTTAGTGGTGTAGAAAATCATGGGAATTACACATTCGTTTCTTTGTGCCTGTTTTATGTGCACACTTTAGGAATTGCGAAAAAAAAAAGGAAAAAAAATCAAAATCACAAAAAAAAAAAATCTATATATAAAAAGTATAATTTTTTTTTTCTTTTTCATGTACCTTTTTTTTTTTCTTTTGAGCTCAAACCTCATTTAGTACTGGATGTGCCTGCGACACAATGTTTTGCAGTTCCTTCCAGCTTTTAAGGGGGGTTGTTGGACGTCTCTCTTGTAATTCTAAGCACTTTTTTTAGGGAAAGGAAAAAAGTGCCCAGCTGGTTGAAAATTAGCAGAGATTCTTTACAAAAATTAAAAAAAAAAAACTTTCTGCTGGATGATTGTACAGAATCATTGCTTATGAACTAATAGCTTTCTACACTGTGTTACATAAATAAATTTAAAAAAAAAATCGGACTTATTGGCATGGCCTCTGTTTTTGTGTGTGATTGCAAACCTCCGTTCCTCTGCCATTTCTCCGCCCCTTTTTCCTCCGTCCAAAATTTGACACAGACTTCAGGGGATTTAAAAAAAAAAAAAGAAACAGGAGAATGCTATTGGATGAAAGGAGACGGGGGAAAGAAGCCAAGTTGGGGTAACTCCTGGAAATATAGGGGGGTTGACATCTCTAGCAATGACTGATGGGTGCAATATTATGTATTTGAGAATGAGATGCTCATTAAGATATTTTGGGGGCCCTATAGTGTGACTCCTTTGCCTGTTAAGGTATTCCGTATATACTCGAGTATAAGCCAATCCAAATATAAGCCGAGGTACCTAATTTTACTTAAGAAAACTGGAAAAACGTATTGACTCGAGTATAAGCCTAGGGTGGGAAATGCAGCCGCTACTGATAAGTTTTAATAATCAAAATAAATACCAATAAAATGACATTAATTGAGGCATCAGTGGGGTATATGTTATTCAATATTTATTTGAAAGAAAAACAGTAAACTAGCTCTGTAAGTGGAGAAGAGGGTCAACAAAAACAATATGAGTACTACCCCACGCTCATTGCACATTGGCAAACTGGCAGCAGACCCGGTCCCGGAGGGATGTAAGGGGGAATAAGTATTGCTAGTGGGAGCCTAGGCCAGGGCACTGGAGGGTCTGGTTGCAGGTGGCCTAATTTGCACACAAAGGACAGAGGGTGCTAGTCTAGAGGGACCCATAGCACCCGACTCGAGTATAAGCCGAGGGTGGGAAATGCAGCAGCTACTGCTAAGTTTTAATAATCAAAATAAATACCAATACAATTACATTAATTGAGGCATCAGTGGGGTATATGTTTTTAAATATATCAAAGAAAAACAGTAAACTAGCTCTGTAAGTGGAGAAGAGGGTCAACTGAAACAATATGGTATCAACAATGACACCTTAAGAGTACTACCCCCTTAGCTCAATCAGCAAGCAAGCTAAAACACAAAGAGTTAAAAATCCTTCAAAACTATATATAGTTTATACGGAATATAAAGTGTAATGTCTAGTGCAGAATGGGACAGGCGAGGCTGGTAGATGAAGATGAATTTGGGAGCGGGCCAGGGCACTGGCGGGTCTGGTTGCGGGTGGCCTAATTTGCACACAAAGGACAAGAGGGTGCTAGTCTGGAGGGACCCATGGCACCCGACTCGAGTATAAGCCGAGGGTGACTTTTTCAGCACATATTGGGTGCTGAAAAACTAGGCTTATACTCGATTATATACAGTATATTAGGGACTCCTGTGGCACATCCTGCTGCTCTGCTTCCAGCACTAGCGGGTGGAGGAGTTCAATCATCTATCCAATCCCTTTGCATTAGTGATGTGAAGGCCGGTCCACAACCCACAGGTGCGGGTGAAGTCCTTCTGCCTCCCTCCCTGCCCGCGACCTAACTGGGTTTGGCGGGTTTAATAACTGTTTTAATGATTTTTTGCAGACTTAAGGTATGGAGATCTAAATTACGGAAAGATCCCTTATCTGGAAAACCTCAGGTCCAAAACAGTCTGGATAACAGGTCCTATACCTGTAGAATCTGTGCTGGCTTCTTTATCCTGGATTGAAAAAAAAAATCCCAAGGCACATTGTTTAGCCTGAAAAGCAAATTGATCAAAGGTGTGCTCTTTGCTTCTCTTTCAGCCCATATTGGTGCCCCACACTGGTACCCTGCTGCCCCCCACTATGTGCTCATAATAGAAAGTAGGAATATGTCCCCTACTTCATATCACCAAAACACTATTCTGTTTGTATGTAATTCAGCAGAGGGAATAAGCTGCCATTAAGCAGACTGGATAATTACGTTAGTAGCAGAGATGCCGTGTGGTTAAACCATATAAGACTGTTTGTCGGCCGCAGAGAACATTGCTTTTCACATTCTGATCTGCGCTACGATGATTACGTTCATAATATTTTATGTAGCACAGTTTGCAGCGATCACCGAGGCGGCTATTTTAGTCCCCTCTGAAAAAGGGAATCTGTAAAGTAATTGCTACAATTTTGCAGTTTGTTGGCCTCCCAGAGTGAAGGATAGATTATAGCGCGGGAGAGGGATAGAGAGAATGGTTCCCAGTGAGAGGTGTAATGAGTGACTGTATAACTGGGAGAGGTTGGCCAACTGGTTCCTGTGGGCCGGGGGGTTGGGAACGGTAGCCCAGCATCTTGCCATTAGGGCGTTATGATTTTCTGGTAGCCATTGGGACAGCAGTGCCTAGCCTAAACTATATTTATAGCTTCATATGGGGTGTATATAATGCTAGTAAAGGGTCTCTTTTGATTCTTTTTATATTTGGTGAATTTGTAGCATTTTACCCACCGCCAGACATCAGTCATTTATTAGACTCTTTCCTACATAATATAAGAATTGCATTGATATTCTAGGTTGTACCTACTGGGCATGCTCAGAACTCCTGTACCTCCCAGACCAGAGTGACCAGGGACACGTGTGATAAATACATGTTACATACATGTTGTATTTAAAATAAAGTGTGGTCCGTTCAGCCCTGATACCTGGATTTTTTAGATGTGTCCCTGAATTTTCAAGTGATCTGGTCACACAATCCCAGAATTAATATCCCCTTAATGTTACAACTTGTGGGCCTGACATTTATATAAACACACCAAAGAGCAATGTGGCCCCTGATTCAGTAGGCTGCTAAATATAAATTTTTCTTTCATAAAGGATACACCAATATATTTCTTAAATATATATCAACATCATGGCAACTCAATGTGTGGTTGGTTGCTTTGGTGGGGGTTCTAGCTACCAATTTTCTTATTTCAGGAAGCAAGGGATGCAAGAGAGCCCAAGTGAAGCCACTTTTGACATCCTGGAAAGGCTCGATTTGATAGGCTGCACTGTGAGCCAATGAGCTTGCCTCTTGTTCAGTGTATTAGCAATCTCTATTGGTGGCAGATACATGCTGATTGGCAGCTCAGAGATATCCTATAGGCAAAGCTTTGGGATTTGGAAATGTGGGAAGTGATATCTGACAGTCACTTGTGTGTCTGGTGTCAGTAGGAGCCTGGCAAGCTATGTATTAACTTCTTCTCTGGCCTGAGCTACAAGGGGTTAAACAAACTGAATATTAGAGCTAAAACTGCAAGCAAACAACACACCAACGTTTTTTCCTGTTGGCAGAAAAATGCCCATGTCACCTATAGGGTTGCCACGTGCCCAGTATTTCACCGGCCTAGCCAGTAAAATACCAGCTCAGTCTGGGGCCGGTATTACAAATATACCAGCAATATACCCCTCTGCACACTGAACTCACATAGTCCCCTCCATTAGTGATCCTGATGGCAAGGCCCCACCCATGTGTGCCCTGTATGTTACATACCTGCCTCCCCTGCCCAACCCTAGCCCCCTACCCCTGGCTGCAGTGGGACCTGCCAATGAAAGACAACAGGTAGCATGGGATTTTTGGGGGGGTTTCTGCCAGTGCAGAAAAGCCTGGGGTGCCATTGGCACAGGGGTCATTTACTGTGTGCATCTTATTACTTACTGAAAGAAACTGCCGAGCTGATTAATACCCAATACTGATTTGGGTTCCACATAACAGCACAACCTCAGGGGGCCGGAATAAATGTATAAAGTCTGTGGGTCCTTTCTCTGAGTAACCCATCAAGCTGCAGAGCCTGGGGAACGGGGGCATCGTGGGATTCTGCCTCCATCGCTGTCATGCCCTTTGTTAGATTTCAGTTGTGCTCAGATCCCTGGTGTAGAACGGCTGGGGCTCAGTAAGAGCAGAACTGCACATTTCTGATATATTTCTGACAGGCAATTTTCCGGTTCCCTCTGTGAGTCCCAGAGCGGCTCATTGTGCACAAATGGGTTTAGCAGAGGCCTCTGAACTCAAGTGACAGAAGAAGGTCACAGCGAATCCCTAGTATGGAGACGTCCTCCTACACAGGGCATAGGAATGGCACGGGGATGGCACTCACCTGTAGTCTGTAGTGGGGGCAAGGCATTGCCATCCATGCAGTCCATGGGCCCCTAAGCATAATCTCCTAACACCGATATAAATAAGTGAATTCTGTCACCTCTAGACAGGAGGAAGGGACTTACTGGGCCTCAATGATAAACACTGAGCAAATTTGCACCTGGGCAGTAACCCACGGCAACCAATCTGATGACACTTTGCTTTCATTGTTCAGCCTTCACCTGTCTGAAAAAAGCCAGTCACTGATTGGTTGCTCATGCAGAAATTTGCCCAGTCTTTAAAAATGAAGGCTATGAGGGGAATGTAATAAAAGTCGGTAATGGAAAAGTTATTCGCAATGCGAAAATGAATGCCTCTGTGCAAACCAATTTGCCTTTGTGTGAATTTAATACGGGCTTTACCAATGCGGGAACTGTTTAGCCACCACTTTCGACAGTGGTAGAAGTTTACGACTTGTACTACATTCTTTGCCCACAAGACCACTGGTTCAAGTTGACCATCTGTGATGGAAAAGCCGCTCCAAGTGCTGCACAGTCTAATAGCTGACCCACAAATATATGTTTAATAATCCCTATTCATCTACTCAGCCCACTGCCCAGCTATAGCAAGGCTAGGCATGGTCGGCACTGGGAGAACTAATGGGTTAATCTGTCTGTGCGGTTGCCTGGCATTCTAGTTAGGCCGTGTTTATGTTTTCTTTTATTTTACAGATCAAACATTAGCAAAACGTCAGCTCCCAAGCAGATATTTTTCCCAGTCTAACAGGAAATAATTATTGTTAACAAAAAACAACTGACACTGTGTGATTTTTCAGGCAATATTATCATTGAGGAGTGAAAGATACGGCAAATAAGCAAAGTGGACTGGGGGGGGGGGGGTCCTGTATTCACATGGGAAGGGGTGTCAAACATTCTGCCCCCCGGCTCTCCTTTAGCTACATTTCCCAGCAACCCCTAAAGCTAAAGACAGAAATAACATTTTAGAATCGTTACGTAAAACTGTTTAAAAGATACATTAAACACAGGCATCAATGCTCATTCTGTAACTCACTCTTCTAAGGTTCCAGCAGTGGCTTCTCAGACATGTTGGC
Source organism: Xenopus tropicalis (assembly GCF_000004195.4). Taxonomy (NCBI): domain Eukaryota; kingdom Metazoa; phylum Chordata; class Amphibia; order Anura; family Pipidae; genus Xenopus; species Xenopus tropicalis. The sequence goes on from NC_030678.2 coordinate 18,524,187, forward strand.
AAATCATGGAAATAATATATAGAAGATATCTGTTCAACTTCCCATGCAGAATTCATCAGCAATGGGCAAACTTTCCCTCCCTCGGGGGTCTCACTGCATAGCTGCAAAGCTTATGGAAATATTTTATTTTTCCCTTTATTCCTGTACTTATATATATATGCTTAATTTAGGCTTTATCAAGCAATGCTAGTAAGCAGAAGGAGGTAGAGTCCTGCAGAATACTCAGAAAGCCGTCAGGTTTTGGGAAAAAAGTCCACATCAACCCTTCTTGGATACCCTGGCTCAAGGGTAAAAAAAGGAGTTTCCATCTCAAGAAAGGGTCAATGGCAGATTCTGTTAATGCCTATAAGAGGGGCCTGGATGAGTTCTTGAACAAGCATAGTATCCAAGGCTATTGTGATACTAATATCTACAGTTAGTATTAGTGGTTGTATTTATAGTTTATGTATGTGAGTGTATAGATTGGTAGGTGTGGGTTGTGGGTGCTGGGTTTACTTGGATGGGTTGAACTTGATGGACTCTTTTTTTTCAACCCTATGTAACTATGTAATGCGTTTTGTACAAGGGAGAAAATAAAGGAGCCAGGAAGGATTTTTCCTCCATAAAAGGGTTGGGTAGGAGAATAAAGAAGAAATATTTAGAAAGGAAAACCCAAGGTATACTGACCCTTTATGCACCATGTGACAGCAGCGCTTGTTCCCCATTGGCAGCCAAGAGGAGCTGAATGGCATAAGGAGAGTAACAAGGGCTGCCTTAGCCTAGAGATACGCATTAATGTCACAAAGCTTTTCTCCTGGGAGCTCCCACACTGGGGATATTCACAGAGACTTCCATCTCAATGACAATGACAATGAATGACAATGATGAGCCTTCAGCGGCTGCCGGGTTTTTGTTCTATCTACGATACAGTCGTACAGAAGGGAGTGTGCAGTGGCAATGTATCATACTGAGCGACCAACAAATCCATTAAATATATACTGACCCTTATACAGGTAACTCAACTTGATAAATACAGTTCTCTGCCAACTGCCTGACTAAAGCGGTAGTTCCCCTTAAATCTAGTAACCAATCAGAATGTTTTATTTACATGTCAGCAATATACAGCCAGGCTAATTGGCTACTGATGAAAGTGTGGGTATGAATGTGGTATGGACTTTAGATTGTAAGCTCACTGGGCAAGGCACAAGTCGATGTGCTCCTTAACCCTTTTAAACCTGGCCAATTGACATCTGGCCAATTTCAGCCAGACAGCAGTCAGGTAGCCCATCTGAGGGCCCCATACACAGTCCGATAAACTTCTGACTTTTATTGGCCCGTGTATGGTCACCTTCACAGTCTGTCACTCCAGCCTCTGTCTAGTTGCTAGGGTATGCTGAAGTCTGACAACCAGATAGCTTAAAGACATAAAGCATAATTAAACACCCCCCCCCAACTTCCAGGTAGCAATGAATAATATATGGCACTGGCTTCACTCTGGGCTAAGAATAAGCATTATCTTTAAAATGGTGCTTTTATTGGATCTCCCAATAGATCTGCTATGGTTCCTGCCAGAAGCACAGTAGGAGGGGGATAGCCAATCACAGCCCTGCAGTCATACAAGCACAGCAATCCTTCAGTTCCCTATCAGGTTTGCCTAATTGCTGATAGGTGCTGGAAGATGGAGGGAGTGGAACAGATGGGCGGGACTAGTGGGGTTTTCAAAGATTTTCCATAAATCAGCCTGAAGCACAACTTTTCTCAGCAAATTCCTTCTATATTTAGAGTATAATGCACTAGCTGCAGAGCTAAAACATATACTAAAATGTAATTTCATGGTGAATTATGCACTGCAGGCATAACCTACCAAGCAAAGTAGCCATACACTGCCATGCAGCAACAATCTGGGATACAAATATACAGACTACTGAAATTCTCCTCTGTGACATTTTGCTGTGTGTCGAGAGAAGAAGGAATCACTTTACTGATGAGCGGGATTACTCTGCCTGCCCTAATTGTTGTTAGGGGGTCCCTAAGGGGTTTCATTATAATCATGATGCGTGTGGTATCACCTTAAACAATGTGTATATCTTTTGAGGGGTATAACTGAGCCAATTAGTGCATAGACCTCCATTTACTTGTATCTAACTCCCCCCTAAACCATGCAGGTATCTCTTATCTATTATGTATTCTGGGTATTTTCTAGAAAAGTCTCCTGGCTCCAAAGCAGCCACCAAATACCTCTGGATGTAGGAGTAAAACTAGCTTGCTTCTGGCTTCATTTATTGGGGAATGCAGGTCTTAACAAACTTATATAATGGGTCTGCAGAGTTCAATTTTGGGCACAAACCAAATTGTTTTTGAACCATAATGCAACATTTCCCATAATTACAGCTTTAATGTGGCCATGTTCCAGGTTGAATCCAGCCAAAAATGCACCTAAGCTGTCAAAACGGACACAGTTAAGTCCATGAGATGTAGTTAGCCGACCCAGACCCGATCCCTGCCAGGCGTTTCTGACACGCTGAAGTTAAATTCCGTTTACAAGCCCTTGGTGGATCGGGCCTGGCCGGTGGTGGGGTGTGGAGGCTGCAGCGGGGGACCCTTGGGGGTGTGGGGGTCCCTGCTGTGGCAGCCCTGGTGGGCCCTGTACCCCGAGTCCGACCCTGGTGGGTATTGCATTAGTTCCAGAAAACATGTCCAAAATGGCATTTGGATCCAATTCACTGGGCACTGTCTATGTCTACTGTCTACTAATGTCTACTGACCCAACCGACTGTGGGAACCCTGGAGCTGCTGTCAGGTTCTAGATGGCAGTAGTTCCATGGTTCCCCAGTGTCAATTGGCGCAGTTGGGCACCATTCATCCTGAAAAGGCAGGATGGACGCATTGGCAACCAGTCAATATGCACTTTCCACGGTATCCATGTTAGAGCATCCGCACTTATGGAAGTGTTTGTGAATTACCCCTAACGTGGTGCTTCCATGTTTTCTATGTCATCTATAAATTCCATTGGCCACTATGTTTAGCTGGCACCCATGTAAATTACTGCAGACACCCGCCATAAACCAGCCCAATCAGTGGGAGGCATGAAGTCCATCTTGGTTGGTCTATGTGTTATAGCAATTTTTGTTATCTAGCAAAATGCTGATTGAAAGTATAAATAATGGATCTGACAAGTTGGCATATTGCAAATGTCTATTGCAGCTGTAAATTGCCATAGGGTTTGATGTGTAGCAATTATTGTCATCTCTCTTATTCCATCGGATGATATAAACTCTTGTCTTGATTACATCTCTCGGGGCCCTGGAACTCAGAACTGTGCTATGAGACCACTGGCAGCAATAATATTGTGTTGGGCTGGTGTTAATGAAGGTGAAACGTTGCTGCTGGTCTAGTAGCTCATAGCAACCAATCAGCAGCCTTGTTATAGGATCCTAGACCTGGCAAAGGGTGTATCCTTTATTACACTACCCTTGTGAGCTGTAGTTCTATGCTATGTAGCTTCACATTTGTTGGTGGTTACCTGTTGGTTACCACTGGGAAGTGGTCTTGGAGCTGCTCACTTGGCCATAGTCACACCTAGTATAGCATTGTATGTATTATGTTTTATTGGTATGCCAGTTTCTTTGCAAACAACCAAAAATGTACTTTTTCGGTTCTGCTGTTTGAATTCCACCTTTTTGAGATTTTGCGATTTAGTGCTGAGACGCAATGCTTTTAACCGGCAGCCACCAATCGATTCACTTCTCCATGCTTGTCTGGCGTATAAGGAAAAGAAAAGAAATTTAGGAGTTTAGAAAGAACAAACCTAAAATACCTAAGAGATAAATCTCATCCTCTTTATTTCCGCATGGAGTGAAGACAGGCAAACTCACATTCAGTGGCTCCCAGGGAACGTAAAGTAATTGGAGGAATCTGTAGCCAATAAATGAATGACCCCAGAGGACCAATTTGTCCTTCTCTGAAAAAAACAGAAAACTAAAGCTTTGACTGGATATCCAATCTGGCTGCTCCTGGGAAAGATAATCTTCAAGAAAGAAGAATGAATGTTCTGATGTACAGGTTGGATACATAAAATGAAGATGAAGATTGATAATGGACCTATAACTTGTCCGAGATCATCACTTTCCTAAGTTTGTCTATAACTGGAATTTTGCCACCACAACTTTTATTGACAAAAGTCTTCTGGAAACCAGTGTTTATAGCACACCAGCTTAAAAGGGCTGTTTTTCTACAACAGAGGCCACTTGAGCCAGCCTTAACTACACAGCTCCATGTTGGCAACACAGGATCCACAGCGGTACAAGATGGCATCTGCCAACCCTGCTTTGCATCTCTAAGTTTATGGATTTCCTATACTACTTACATAGTTACATAGTTACATAGGGTTGAAAAAAGACCATTGTCCATCAAGTTCAACCCATCCGAGTAAACCCAGCACACAACCTATACTAACCAATCTATACACTCACATACATAAACTATATATACAACCAGGGCCGCCATCAGGGGGGTACAGGGGGGACAATCGTACCGGGCCCGCTGAGTTTTGGCTCTTAAGGGGGGCCCGGCTGTGCTGCACTTACTTTTATTAGCCGGGCCCCTTGCTGTCAGCACCTAAAGCTCGGATAATTTTTTTTTACCAAGCTTGCTGCACTGCTTGGCCCAGCCCACCCCCAATCCGATTGGCTTAGCCCACCCACAACTCGATTGGTTTAGCCCACCCACAACCCGATTGGTTTAGCCCACCCACAACCCGATTGGTTTAGCCCACCCACAACCCGATTGGTTTAGCCCACCCACAACCCGATTGGCCCAACCAGCCCCAGCCCGGATTGGTCCAGCCCGGACTAGCCCAGCCTTCCCCCAACCTGGATTGGCCCAGTTCTCTGCCATAGAGAAAAAGATAGAAAAACAAGGCAGAGGTAAGAAAGTTTTGAGCAGAATAGTATGTTAAATGGGAGTGAAGAGATTGGGAGAAAAAGAAAGGAAGAGTATAGAAAGCCAAAGAAGTGAGGAAAGGTAGCAGAGTTGAGGGTGTGGGTGAAATTTGGACAAAGAACTGGGCTTCTGCTTCTGATAAACCTCTATTGGAAAGTAGTAACTTACTGTGCATTTCTTAGTGAAGCAATGTTTATATTGGGGTTCCTTAAATGAAAAATAAAACCATCCCATGCACATGTACACACCGAGCTGCATATAATGTTAGGAGAGAAACTGCAGTGGGCCCTGTCCTGTTATTCTTAATTCCTTGAAAAATATATATATTTTTTTGTTACAGATTGCTGCTCCTTACCTTTTAATACACATTGGATAATTGAATAGGCATAGACATCTCTGCTGGCTTCAGTATATTAAAAAAAAAAACAATTCAATTTCATTTTTAAAACCAACCTAACATACACCTCACAGCATATAAACACCTTCCTTGTGGCAATACAGCATAATCGCTGAAATATGTGTAAGAAGGGAGAGGTGTTTTCGTGAGATTTGTCGCATATGTAGCAAACAGTTCCCCCAGTCTCCTCTTGTGCCATAAACATTAGCACTGCTGTTGCCACGTCTCCCTCTTGTTGGTTACACGGTTCCCCCAGTCTCCCCTTGTGCCATAAACATTAGCACTGCTGTTGCCACGTCTCCCTCTTGTTGGTTACACGGTTCCCCCAGTCTCCCCTTGTGCCATAAACATTAGCACTGCTGTTGCCACGTCTCCCTCTTGTTGGTTACACGCTTCCCCCAGTCTCCTCTTGTGCCATAAACATTAGCACTGCTGTTGCCACGTCTCCCTCTTGTTGGTTACACGGTTCCCCCAGTCTCCCCTTGTGCCATAACCATTAGCACTGCTGTTGCTACGTCTCCCTCTTGTTGGTTACACGCTTCCCCTGGCCACCAATATGTGTTCTGGTTTTTAACCATTAGGCCTCTGGGGGGCCCTGATAATTTGGTTGTTCGGGGCCCCGTGGTTTCTGATGGCAGCCCTGTATACAACCAGTAATACTAACTGTAGATATTAGTATCACAATAGCCTTGGATATTCTGCTTGTTCAAAAACTCATCCAGGCCCCTCTTATAGGCATTCACAGAATCTGCCATTACCCCATCACTAGGAAGGGCATTCCCCAACCTCACTGCCCTCACCGTGAGGAACCCCCTACGCTGCTTCTTATGGAAGCTCCTTTCCTCTAATCTAAAGGGGGGGCCTCTGGTGCGCTGATTGTTTTTATGGGAAAAAAGAACCCCCCCCATCTGCCTATAATCCCCTCTAATGTACTTGTACAGAGTAATCATGTCCCCTCGCAAGCGCCTCTTTTCCAGAGAAAACAACCCCTGACAGTCTCACCTCATAGTTTAACCCTTCCATTCCCTTTACCAGTTTAGTTGCAGTCTCTGCACTCTCTCCAGCTCATTAATATCCTTCTTATATCTTCTTATATCAGCCTCACAAGCAGATTAAATGTTTGCAGGATGTCCTTGATAATTTCATGTTTGGTACTTATGAGTTTCTCAAAGAAAGTTGCAGACCCGCTCTTTCCCACTTCCGATACTATTAACTGAGGCAGGTTCTCTAGCACAATTTGTCAGGGTTGATATACAAATTAGTCAGCCTCTGTTCGAAACTATACTATGGTCTCCAACCTTGTCTAAACCTACATCTATGCTTTACAAGACAAATTATCCACCCTATTAAGCAGCCTATAATAAATGGCTCTATACGGCAGTGATCCCCAACCAGTGGTTCATGAGCAACATGTTGCTCCCCAACCCCTTGGATGTTGCTCCCTGTAGCCTCAAATTAACTGCTCATTTTTGAATTTCTGGTTAGGAGGCAAGTTTTGGCTGCATAAAAAGCCAGTGTAAAGCCAAACAGAGCCTCCTGTAGGCTGCCAGTCCACATAGGGGCTACCAAGTAGCCAATTATAGCTTTTATTTGCAGCCCCAGGAACCTTTTTCATTCTTGTGTTGCTCCCAAACTCTTTTTCCATTTGAATGTGACTCACAAGTATAAAAGGTTGGGGATCTCTGCTATACAGGATAAACAAATTCGGTTTAATGGACTGCACCAGCTCTATATTACACCATACGACTAAGATCTATGGGACATAACAGGTGTGGGATGGAAGGGGCAGACTTCCTACATACGGCCTGGTCCTGCCCACAGGTGGCCCAGTTCTGGACCGAAGCTTTGAATCTCTTAGTAGACAAACTAGACTTTCCAAAGCTGTTAACACCCCAGGTGTGTATACTGGGAATTCAAGATATCCTGATAAATGTCAACTATGTCATCAGAAAACATTTCTGCACTGAGGAAAATTATCGCAATGATGTGGATGCGACCCACAGTACAAAACTGGATCACACTGGTAAATCAGACCATATCTTTTATTAAAAATTAACCTAGTAGCCGGGGGTAGTCTCAAAAGAGTCCATGGAGGGAGGCGGGACTGGGTGCACAAGGTTCTCTAACAACGTAGGTAATTAATCCATATACTCTCCAACAATCCCAATGCATGTTACAGAACTTTATGTAATGGGCAACAGATTTTAACACCTCTGTAATTAACGAGCAGACACTTGTTACAGGTAAACGATGACTGATATACCAACCGTAACACAGTTTTAAACGTGTTGTTGATATATGCTTCTTTTTCTTTTATTGTCTGTTTTTCTATGTTTTAAAACAAATCATTACCTATAAAAAAAGAATGTATTCTACCGTTTTTCACAAATTGGCCAGCGAGATGGTATGAATGTAAGATGTGGGGTGAACACTTATTTGCTAAATATTCTCAGGACTGTGGCTGAAAGGCTGCAAGATGTAGCCCAGGGGGGCCCTGATCAAATGGAAAGGGGGGGTCTATATTGTAACACAACTTTCATCCTTATTTATTTTCAAGGAAATATAATACCTGTAAAGTATTGCTTTTAATTTGGGCACAATATTTTTTTCCTTTACCTTGAATGTAAAGGGTTTATTTGACCTTATTTCTAATACGTGCTCGCCTGTGCTTCTCTCTGTGCTCCTGTACTTGGCTTACGACCAGCTAATAAAACAACAGCTGCCCTCGCTTTCTGTACCGGAACCGCTAAAATGTCACCATCAGCAATCAGGGGTTTTTATGAAACCCAATCATTCAGTATTCAAAAGGCAAACACAATCCCTTATTAAATACAAGGTAGATTGGTTTATAACTGTGGCTTCTGTCCCCTAAAATATATGACAAACTGAGCATTTGTGAAGTGTAAAAAGTGTGTCTGTTATTAATAGGAGGCTGTCAGAAGTGCAATAATCTGTTATTACAGCTAATGCCGCTCTTTGGTAACCTTGTGTGACTGCCTGCAAAATGATTTAGCGCGCAGAGCAGAACGCCTGCTTACTTGAGAGCTCTGCATAAACAAATATGTATAATTACCTGGGAGTTTCTGACATCTGTAATATAGAAAAACAATATCAAGAAGAAAAATGCGTGGGGGGATAATAAAGAATACATTGCAAGTTGGCGCATTAATCTCCACAGTAAACGCTCAGATTTCTCATTTCATCCTTATGGAGAATGTAAATATGCCGTTTCCGCTCACGTAATTAGGTGATAATAAACTGCTGTTTTTCTTGTTAATTGTAAAAAAACAAAGTTTATTCTAATCATATATCTGTTGACTATCCAACTGTCAGCTCTCTGTGACTATCCATGACTATCCACTATATGCTCTGTCTGGCAAGTGACTATCCATGATGATTTAACTGTTGGTTCTTTGTGGCAAATAACTATTAATGACTATCCAACTGTCAACTTTTTGTGGCAAATTACTAACCATGGCTATCCAACTGTAGGCTCTTTTTGGCAAGCGACTATCTCACTATGCCTATCCAACTGTTGGCTCTATAAGGCATGTGACTAACCATGGCTATCCAACTGTAGGCTCTTTCTGGCAAGCGATTATCTGACTATGCCTATCCGACTGTTGGCTCTATGAGGCATGTGACTATCAATGACTATTCAACTGTTGTCTGTATCCATGACTAACTGTCGGCTCTTTGTGGCAAGTGACTATCCATACCTATCCAACTGTTGGCTCTATGAGGCATGTGACTATCCATGCCAAACCGACTGTTGTCTGTATCCATGACTAACTGTCGGCTCTTTGTGGTAAGTGACTATCCATGACTATCCAACTGTTGTCTGTATCCATGACTAACTGTCGGCACTTTGTGGCAAGTGGCTATCCATGCCTATCCAACTGTTGGCTCTATGAGGCATGTGACTACCCATGACTATCCAACCGTTGTCTGTATCCATGACTAACTGTCGGCTTTTTGTGGTAAGTAACTATCCATGACTATCCAACTGTTGTCTGTATCCGTGACTAACTGTCGGCTCTTTGTGGCAAGTGGCTATCCATGCCTATCCAACTGTTGGCTCTATGAGGCATGTGACTATCCATGACTATCCAAACGTTGTCTGTATCCATGACTAACTGTCGGCTCTTTGTGGTAAGTGACTATTCATGACTATCCAACTGTTGTCTGTATCCATTACTAACTGTCGGCTCTTTGTAGCAAGTGACTATTCATGACTATCCAACTGTTGGCTCTATGTGGCAACCATCCAACCTTTGGCTCTTTGTATTTGCCTATTCAAGTTTATCCAACAGTCAGCTCTCTGTGGTAAATGACTGTTCTTGATGATCTTACTGTTGGCTGTTTGTGGCAAGTGACTATTCATGACCATCTAACTGTCGGTTGAAAAGGTAAAAGAACAATATATACATGTGGATTAAGAGGCGTGATTGGAAAAGTGGTTTTGAGGAATTAAGATATTGCTGGTAATTAAGAATGTTGATTTTTTTTAGGGAATTTACCAGGTGGCTTATTGTGTTGTATGCATAAAATATTTTGATGTGTAGTTTGAGAATTACAATAAAATGTTTTTCAGGATGATGTAACCTGCCAACGAGAAATAAAAATGCTAGGGACATCTGGGGTAAATTGACTGTATATATTCTGTAACTGACACTTTTATTAGTTTAGTTGTACTACCATGGAAAGATTGGTTATATTGATGACTGGTATATTGTTAGGCTGCTATTCCATGGTTATAACTTGTAAATTGCTTGTAAATCTTATTACAACAATTGTTAAGGAGAAGGTATTACACAGTCACAGAGGGGATCTACCTAACAGCAGTCAGTCTATAGACCTCTGTTTATTTTAGAAGCGCCAATGGTTTGTTCCAGTAATGTATCTGTTCATGAAGAATGTTAATATCAGTATACAGTAGCATGTCCGCTTGTCTGGTGTGTATCCTGCTCCAGCCGTATCATAAACCAGACCTCAAGGTCATCTGGGTCAAAACATCACTTATCTCTGTGAAAAATTGTAATGAAATGGAGGTATGTGTGTCTACGCCATAGAGCATTTTTCAGTCTTTTGGCAGAAAAATCTTGCACATTTCTTATTAAGAGCCTACCAACTGTATTATTGTTTTTGTAATGGCCAGTGGGACCTAGAGTACAAAATAAGCATTTCTTCTCCATGTGTCTTGTCCGTCACTTGCTTGTATATATAGTTTCTAGCAGCTGGTCAACTCCAGAATGTAGGTCAAACCAAGCACTAGTATATGGGTGCTGTAGCGTACCTAAGGCCATTCATTGCCAATTTCTTTTTTTCTATCTGACCAACCAGGCTATATGCCAAATGGTTGGCTACTGTGATATTTGGGCATCCATGCTGCTGTATCGATTCTCACTTTCCTTATTGGCATGTTGAAATTTGAAATTGTCTGAATGTATTCCATCAGGATCTGTCTATCCTACCCTGGTAAAGGTTCCATGTATGCCCAGATGGTCAGGCACTGGTCGGACTGGGATACTCGAGGCCCACAAGGAACCCAACTCAATGGCCCACCTTGAGTCTAGCTACTACCACCCACATGCTACACTGTCAATTAGGCGCACCTCCGGGGGAAAAAAATGAAAGATGGCTATGTGTTCCACAGTGGAGTGCATAGCCATCTTGAATTTTGTTCAAATCTTTTCAAAGTTGTGCACTGGTGGTTAGCTTGTGGGCATGGCTGGGGCATACCAGAATTGTTCATGCAGTATAGTAAAATCATCAAACTGCCCAGCCAGGGTATGTGTGACTTTTTAATTGGTGCCTCATTTTGGAGTCTCGTGGTGGCCCTTAACCAATATATAACTTGTATTTTGATTGTTGCCTAAATGTCCTCAGTGAAGCAAATCATAAAGAAGCTCTCCAAAATAACTATATATTGTCAATATAAAGAGAAACATGCAATCTCTTGTAACTAGGCCAAACAGACAGACAATTCTAGGTATGGCCAATATAAACGGCAGCGTTAATGCCACAGCAGTTTACTATCTCCCTTACCTAAGCTCTTTAGATTTTTCCGGATATAGTTAATAACGTTGCTTTATAGCTGTGTCAGACTGGATATTTTTTATCGATTAAAAAAGAGATGACGGGAGATTCATGCTCGGGTTATTGACTCTGTATCTGGCAATATTCTAACTTATTTATACTCCCGAAATGTCAGAGCCTGAGGGATCAATGCTGTTAAACATTTCCACCGGACTGTGGCACAATTCCTGCACGTCCTTAGTGGAACAGTGAAAATGTCAGCAATGCGCCTCTGTAAAGAAGTCAATGTTACATAAGAGATACAGCTATACACTTACAACAGCTTCATCTGCAGGCTTCAGGCCCTCAGGAATTCAGGTGGGTTTGGTGCTGTTAAACAAGTCCCAGTCAGAAGCAGAAAGCTAAGAGAACAAGGCATAGAACGTAATTTAATATAAACAAAGAGAAATACGGATAACACAAATGCACTGAGACATTACCTGGCATAGGCCTTTGAAAGCAAAGGTAGAATTATCCACAGCGCAGTTATTGGCATGGTACTAGATCCAAATGCTTGATCTGTTCTGTTCCTTCTAAGGGTTTGGAAAGATTTTATTGACTGACACAGGGGAAGGGGCAATGCCATAATCTTGAACTGGGGTTCTTACCATTGTTTTGCCTAAGCTCAATGGGACCAGGAACCTAATGTCAAACTAGAGGTTCTAGAAAATGAAATTGTGAAATGATATACAGATATGGAATCCATTATCTGGAAACCCATTATCCAGAAAGTTCTGAATTTTGGGAAGGCCATCTCCATTTTAAGCAAATAAAACGGTACCTTGTACCTGATCCCAACAAGTTGGCCATACATGGTAAGATATGGTCATCTGGCCAATTTTAGGCCAGATCTCAGTTGGATAGGCCGTTGGGTCAGAGAAGCTGCCGAATCAGTCTAAAGGACCTGAAATGGCAGCTAAAACTTGCCTGTGTCTGGCCACATTAAGATATAAATAATCCCATTTGGTTTATTTAATGGTTAAATATTTTTTTTTTTAAGGTATGAAGATCAAAATTATGGAAAGACTCCTTAATTTGAAAACCCCTGGTGCCAAGTTTCCTGGATAACAGGTCCCATACATGTATTGTTATATTGTGAATCACTTCTTATTTGATAGGTTTGGGTCAAGGTTGTCCATACTGTGGTTCTGGCTGTGTGTCTAGGCCTAGTCCCTACTCTTTGCCCCATAAAAAATTCTATTATTTAGTAGGGGTTTTTCCAGTTTCCAATCTGCATGCATGAGTGGAGGCTGCATGAAATGCACTGGGCAGGGAAATTTGGTCTGTAGCTAATGAGGACTAAGTATTATACATATAAGGCCAATGGGACCTACGGAATGCACTTTGAAGACTTTTTATATCTGCAAAGTTTCCATCCCCAAAGCAGTTACTCTGTAATGGAGAATGGATGTAACACTCCATTTACACTCTGTTATTGCACTGTACCAAACAAATGGACGTTGCAGGAGAAACACATAGCTCATTCTTGTTTTAATAAAACGCTGCCCCCTTAACCCACGCAAAAGGAATGAGAATTCAGCGATTTGATGGTTATAACCCAGGCAGCTGATTATCTTTCCTCAGTCCATGCCCGGCGGATGGGTTGTGCGGCCGCTGGGCTGATAAACAAGCTGCCTCCTCTGCCTCGCCGTCAGCTCTTCCTTTCTGAACTCTGGTCCCTGTTTATCTTCCCACAATTATTGTCCTTCTGCTCGGCTATAGCTCAGTTTGATAAACAGGTTAATAACAGCAAAGCACAGTTCAGGAAGACAATCCTTTGGTATTTGCTTCATCAAACTTTCACAAACTAGCGCCACAGAGCAACCTAACCCTTCCCTTACATTTATATCTATAGCCATAAATGCAGCTTTGGATACTTTTGAAAAATGGGCCCTGAGTTTCCTGGTTTTTTTAGTGTCCTATGAATGATGGAGCCCTCAATTTTATGGGGGACCTGGGAATCTTCTTAAGCATATCACTAACCCCATAGCAATATAAGTTTCCCAACCTAAGTAAAGAACTTATGGGTGGCATCCCAAATCCGAATTTCCCTTACAGTCTATTTTAATCAAATAATTTTGTTTTTGAAAATGATTTACTTCTTCTCCGTAATAATAAATAGGGATGCACCAACCCCCCGAACCCACCCTGACGGATTCGGATGCACACGCTGCAAACGTTTTTCCCCCTAACATATAACCCTTCTGAATGCTAATTAGCATATGCTAATTTATGCTAATTAGGACCCGGATTTAGTTCGGCCAGGACCATGAATTCAGCCGAAACCAAACCCTGCCAAAAAAGGGTGAATCCTGGCCGAATACCGAACCGAATCCTGGCTCTGGTACATCCCTAATAATAAAACAGTACCTGTACTTGATCCCAACTAAGATATAATTACCCCTTATTGGGGGCAGAACAGTCCTATTGGGTTTATTTAATGGTTAAATGATTCCCTTTTCTCTGTAATAATAAAACTGTACCTGTACTTGATCCCAACTAAGATATAATTACCCCTTATTGGGGGCAGAACAGCCCTATTGGGTTTATTTCATGGTTAAATGATTCCCTTTTCTCTGTAATAATAAAACAGTACCTGTACTTGATCCCAACTACGATATAATTACCCCTTATTGGGGGCAGAACAGCCCTATTGGGTTTATTTAATGGTTAAATGATTCCCTTTTCTCTGTAATAATAAAACAGTACCTGTACTTGATCCCAACTAAGATATAATTACCCCTTATTGGGGGCAGAACAGCCCTATTGGGTTTATTTCATGGTTAAATGATTCCCTTTTCTCTGTAATAATAAAACAGTACCTGTACTTGATCCCAACTAAGATATAATTACCCCTTATTGGGGGCAGAACAGCCCTATTGGGTTTATTTAATGGTTAAATGATTCCCTTTTCTCTGTAATAATAAAACAGTACCTGTACTTGATCCCAACTAAGATATAATTACCCCTTACTGGAGTCAGGCCAATCCTATTGGGTTTATTTCATGTTTAAGTGATTTTTAAGTGGACTTAAGATATGGAGATACAAATTAAGGAAATACCCCTTATCCGAAAACCCCCAGTTCCTGAGCATTCTGGATAGCAAGTCCAATGCCTGTACCATATACTCCAACAAATACAGCCAGGTGACTGTTACATCAAGGATTCATCTCTGTGTAACATTACTATGTTGAGCCTTCATTAGAAAAGGAATGGAAGAAAGGCAATAAATGAAAATGCAGGTAAAATAATAAACTAATCAATTGTCTAGTCTCTGGTGATTTAAGGTCTAGACTGATAACCATTTGACTGCTTCCTAAGTGTTCTTGAAGTACTTCTTGGAGTCAAGCTGAAACCTGAAGGCCCTTTTATTGACAGAATGTATTAATTACTGCAATGCTATACCTTGTGACTGATGCTTCTCCATACTATTACCAATATACAGCCTTCCTCTGTCTTTCAAAGGACATGTAACCCCTACATTTTCCTACCATGTATATAAGAAAATCATAAAAAAATCATGACAGTATCCATTTACAGATTTCAAAGAGGCAGTTCACTGGTTACATTTTGTGTGTGTGTAGGGGTTTACATGCCCTTTACCTCTTGATATAGCTCATGAGAGAGGGCACTAGTGTGTTCCAGTGTTTGCCATGTTTCTTCTGTTATTTGTGGGGAGATGATAGAAACATAGTATATTCTCTGAGACCCTTAATTCAATGATAAGATGTGACCCTTTTAATAATGTGGTATACACCAGAGAACTTCTCTTTCAGAGTAGAAGCCAATGGGAATGCAGTCATCTTCTAAAGCAGATGAAGGAGGCTGGCATTTTGCTTTGGGAAGGCTTCCAACAGCCCAACAGAAGGCTTTCTACTGGCTTTCTACTTGGGACTTTATAATTAAACATGAACAGATAGCAATTGATCTCCCTATTATCATTATTCCCTGCATGTTCTGCAGGTTGCACATACCAACCCCTTCAAGAGCGATTGCTGAGAGACTACACTTGTGGTTATGGATGTATAGCTAAATAGCTACATATTTGATTTATGGCCAACTGTTGAAGACAGTCTTTCCAGATACAGTGAAGTTCACTCAAAACCGTTTCTCCCGTACGACAGCAGGATCCACTGATAGGGATAGTTGTGTGAAACACATGCTGTGCTGGGACTAAAGGTCCTGTAAAAAAGCACTATATAAACAAATGGCATTGTGTTCCCCTTTATATTCCTGCCCTATCCGGCTGCCCTGCTTGTGCTTTTTCCACTCTGCCTGAGACAGGTTTGCAGACGGCCATTAATCAGATCCTTGTCTAAATTCCACACCCAAGCACATATTTTTACCAAGTGCAGCTGCCTTGATAAGCAAAATATTTGGAATATTCATAACAGGGGAGGGGGAACAGCCAGAATCAAATATTTTCTTTCCTGACATTTGTTTTTAAAATGAAAATAACTGTACAAAGTTCTTTAGAGGAACAAAGAGCAATTCATACACCTAGAAAGGGATAGTGGCTGGAAATACAGCTTCTAGCAGGGCAACAATTATAGAAGATGGGGGGTGGTTGGATAGTGCAGAAATCTGGGGCACTCAATTCAGAAAAGAATGTGCAAATCCTAGTGACAGATAAAAGCTGAAGATCCATAAAGCACAGTTATAGAGCAAAACAAGATAAACGCTTTATTGTCTCTACTTACCCTGATCAGCTAGTCTGTATCTGCCAGTCAGGAGGTAGTGTTGGGAGTGAAGAGTGGGGTGGAACCGACAGCCACCCTTCCTTTGAGTGCCAGAGCACCTTGGCCCAGCTCTGGCTGGAGGGCTACAGGGTAGAGATGCCATAGTACAAAATAAACTAACAATACCCAGCAGCCTGTGACTAAATTAAAAGCAGTTATCTGGATTTATTCCATGGATAATGTTAAAAATAGATGCCGCCATATTGCCCAATAAGCAACACCAAATACCCCAAACTAGAAAAATATGCTTGGAACAGAATAATCTCATTTGTTTCTGCCAGCAGCACAGAAATATATCAGTTTTGAAGTCTGCTATCGAAACAAATTGGAGCTCCGAGTGAAACAATACGAAATGCCGTTCCAGAGTGGTGACTACTTAGATATGCCAAACCTCTTACGTTGCCTTCCATCTGCAAAAGCTGAAGGATAAACTGCAATGTATGCATAAAGCAGGGTCTGGTCCAGTTTGGAATTTAGTTGAGTAAGGATTAATCTTCTCAAATTCCATATCTGTAACAATGACATGGAAGAAGCCACCAAAAGATTTTCTGACATCAGCAGAATGAATTAGCGCTTACTTGAGGTGCTCCAATCATAAAACTATGGGATATGGGCTTGTCGTGGATCCATGATGCACTATACTGACTCGGGTATATCAAGCCTACTATCGGGCTGCTGATTCTGTGATATATATGATAAGAGCATTCAGGCGTTGGAAATTTTAGTTTTATTTTATTGCATTAAGGGAACACCACACTATCTAAACAAAAGGTTAGCCATACATGTATAGAAATTGGTTTTGTCCAATAATCCCATTGTTCCTATGACAATATCTGTAGGTGTAAAGCCAATCTTTGGATAAAAATGGTACCTCCTAAATGAAAATTCGTCTGCTGTCTCTGCATGCATGGCACACCTGATGGCCAAGCTTTCTGTCAGCTCATCCTGTCTGCAAGATGTTAGTGAACCATCATTCATTAATGGTCTGATAATGTTGGATTCTGTGTGTATGGCCAGCTTAATAATAATATGAACACATGCTTATACAGCAGGGATCCCCAACCTTTTTTACTTGTGAGCCACATTCAGATGTGAAAAGTGTTCAAGTACACTCAAGCATGAAAAAAGTTCCTTGGGGATGCCAAATAAGGGCTGTGATTGGCTATTTGGTAGCCCCATGTGACTGCTGGCCTGCAGGAGGCTCTGCTTGGAGTAAAACTGTGACTCTAAAAAATGGCACCTACTTGGAGGCCACTGCAAGCAACATCTAAGGGGGTGGTGAGCAGCATGTTGCTCTCAAGCCACTGGTTTAGGATCACTGTTATACAGTCTACACTACTTTTCCAACATGGCTGCCAAGCCTTGTAAGTGCTGTGGTGATTGGATCCCTATGCAAATTATGGCTTTGCCCAGACTTCCCATGCTTACACCATCATTATAGAGCCACAGTGGCACCTAGTTCTGCCCATACACATGCTTATTTGGCATGTAAACACTCTAAAGCCGTTTGTTTTGATGTATTGGTGTTGCAACTGTCTGGTAAATACTCAGTTGGGTGCACAGGAGTCTGCTGAAGAACCACATTAAACCCAGGCTCTCGTTCCCTGCAGATCCAAAGTACAGTAAATAACACAAAATGGATGCGACTGATGTTTTATAAGCGTTATTGCTTTGCTTTGATTTTCCAGTAATTGCTGGGATGAGAGATAACCTGCTTTTTTTCTCTTCTGACTCATATTTCACACTTTCCCTGTAATATTATTAAAAAGAGCTGGTTCTGCACAACCACTGGAATATTACTGGGAAGTGCTGGCTGTGGGGGAAAATGTTCTCCTGACACCGGTTTGAACAGGGAGCAGAACGACTGTTTCCAAAAAGTATCAGATCCCTTGATCTGGGAGGGAATTAATGCAGAATGTATAATGGACTATATTGTCCCATCTGAAACAAAACACTTGCCAGAGAACTCCACATGTCCTTCCCAGGGCTTGCCACAGGCACATCAAAGACTCTTTCTTTACCCTGATCCTTCCACCATAACTAGGTCGATGATTGCAGGATTACATGAAAGCCAGTGCTTGTTGATATCATATGGATGGGCAGGCAATGGCGGCAATCTGTCCACTCCTCCCCCCCAGTCCAATCAAACCCTTACCCGCTATCAGGCAGAGTTATAGACAGAACCAGACTAGTTGGCAAGGGAACGGTGATGAGAATCAAGGAAAGTGGTTTTACCACTAGGCACTCATATAGTGTGCGGCTCTGCTGGACAGTGACCTGTCTGCCCATCTGGCTGCCCACATTGAATGCATCTCTCCTTACTTGTTCTATGGCTCCTCCTGTTTCCTCACTACCCAGAATCCCCTTTGATCTGCACCCTGGATCTCTTGTGATGTTTGTCTTCTCCTACAAGCTGAGGGAATGTCTGCTAAGGAGGGGGACATGGGTAAAGCAAGAGGAAATGGACAGTGGGTAATATTTCTATCCATAGTAATAAATAAGGGTGTGAAATGCTATACAGGTATCAGACCCCTTATCCGGAAACCCGTTATCCAGAAAGCTCCGAATTATGGAAAGCCCGACTCCCATAGACTCCATTTTAATGAAATAATTCAAAATTTTAAAACTGATTTCCTTTTTCTATTTAGAAATAAAACATTACCTTGTCATTGATCCCAACTAAGATATAATTACCCCTTATTGGGGGCAGAACAGTCCTATTGGGTTTATTTAATGGTTAAATGATTCCCTTTTCTCTGTAATAATAAAACAGTACCTGTACTTGATCCCAACTAAGATATAATTACCCCTTATTGGGGGCAGAACAGCCCTATTGGGTTTATTTAATGGTTAAATGATTCCCTTTTCTCTGTAATAATAAAACAGTACCTGTACTTGATCCCAACTAAGATATAATTACCCCTTATTGGGGCAGAACAGCCCTATTGGGTTTATTTAATGGTTAAATGATTCCCTTTTCTCTGTAATAATAAAACAGTACCTGTACTTGATCCCAACTAAGATATAATTACCCCTTATTGGGGGCAGAACAGCCCTATTGGGTTTATTTAATGGTTAAATGATTCCCTTTTCTCTGTAATAATAAAACAGTACCTGTACTTGATCCCAACTAAGATATAATTACCCCTTATTGGGGGCAGAACAGCCCTATTGGGTTTATTTAATGGTTAAATGATTCCCTTTTCTCTGTAATAATAAAACAGTACCTGTACTTGATCCCAACTAAGATATAATTACCCCTTATTGGGGGCAGAACAGCCCTATTGGGTTTATTTAATGGTTAAATGATTCCCTTTTCTCTGTAATAATAAAACAGTACCTGTACTTGATCCCAACTAAGATATAATTACCCCTTATTGGGGACAGAACAGCCCTATTGGGTTTATTTAATGGTTAAATGATTCCCTTTTCTCTGTAATAATAAAACAGTACCTGTACTTGATCCCAACTAAGATATAATTACCCCTTATTGGGGGCAGAACAGCCCTATTGGGTTTATTTAATGGTTAAATGATTCCCTTTTCTCTGTAATAATAAAACAGTACCTGTACTTGATCCCAACTAAGATATAAATAATCCGTATTGGATGCAAAACAATCCTATTGGGTTTAATTAATGTTTTATTGATTTTTTACTAGACTTAAGGTATGGAGATCCAAATTGCAGAAAGACCCCTTATCCGGAATACCCTTGGTCCCGAGCATTCTGGATAATGGGTCCTATACCTGTATTTGAATTCTATATTTTAATCATACTCCAACTAATGCCAATCTCCTGTGGGATAAGTGGCTAGTAAAGTGCATTTAGTCAATACAATATAAATTATTGGGGCAACACTGATGCTTATTTTAAAGGCTTTACATGACCTCAAATCAAGTGAGGTTTATTATGCACTGTATATAGATATTCCTCAGTATACATACAGTATATGGCTGCCCGACATGGTAACCAAGAAGTCTCAGAAGGAAATGTGGATGCTTATCCATCTAAGCAGTAGAACTCCAGCTCTCTAAAGCAATATACTGAGAGACTGGCTAGTTTATGTCACCTTTCTTACAACCCAATGAAAGGCAAATATCTGATGGAAATGGCTTGGCTTGTGTTTCTCTGTGCAGAAGGCAATGTGCTTGGCATTTATTTCCCAAATTATGTTTCTTTCTTTTTACAGCTCAGGTAATGGTTGCACAGAAAGGCTCACTAGCTGTGAATATGGGGGTCGCACTCCTTCGAATACGTATTATGTCTTTCCATCATACATCACATTGTGCCATTATAGGCACTGCCTCAGACGGCAGTGGATTGTATCTGCCTTTGCCAACGGTTACATATTCCCATTATTCATTAAGGGTTGGACTGCATTGCTTTACACATTTCACACCAAATCAAAGGTTGTATTATTTAGACCAGAGAGAGACTAATTATATTGTTATGGCTTTAAATTTCTGATATTGCTTTATTACAGATTCAAAATGTATTGGCTGGGATTTAGGGGCATATTTAGTGAAAATGAATCCAAAAACGTCAATTCCATGCTAATGGCGGATATAATGTGGATACGTCTTTTTACTGGCTCTTCATATTGGGTATCACTTTATGCCAGGTGATACCTACCTGAATGCATACTAATGCCACTAATGCTCTTGTGGCTGAATGAACGTAGACCCCACCAACAGTGTTCCAACACCTAGTGGAAAGGCCTTCTCAGAAGATTAGAAGCTGTTCTAGGCGTAAAGGGAAGACCCAAGGGAGGTCTATATGATACACCTAGAGGCTGTTATAGCAGCAAAGGGAAGATCCAAGAGTGGACTATACAAGACACATACAGAATAGAGGTTGTTATAGCAGCAAAGGGAAGACCCAACATAGGTCTATAAGATGCACATACAGAGTAAATGCTGTTAAAGCAGCAAAGGGAAGACCCCAATGAGGTCCATAAGATGCACATACAGAACAGATGCTGTTATAGCAGCAAATGGAAGATCCAAGGGAAGTCTATAAAATGCACATCCAGAATAGTGGCTTTAATAGAAGCAAAGGGAGGCCTATATTATACACAGAGTGGAGGCTGTTATAGAAGCAAAGGGAGGCCTATATTATACACAGAGTAGAGGCTGTTATAGAAGTAAAGGGAGACCGATATTATACACAGAGTAGAGGCTTTAATAGAAGCAAAGGGAGGCCGATATTATACACAGAGTAGAGGCTGTTATAGAAGTAAAGGGAGACCGATATTATACACAGAGTAGAGGCTGTAATAGAAGCAAAGGGAGGCCGATATTATACACAGAGTAGAGGCTGTAATAGAAGCAAAGGGAGGCCGATATTATACACAGAGTAGAGGCTGTAATAGAAGCAAAGGGAGGCCGATATTATACACAGAGTAGAGGCTGTAATAGAAGCAAAGGGAGGCCGATATTATACACAGAGTAGAGGCTGTAATAGAAGCAAAGGGAGGCCGATATTATACACAGAGTAGAGGCTGTAATAGAAGCAAAGGGAGGCCGATATTATACACAGAGTAGAGGCTGTTATAGCAGCAAAGGGAGGCCGATATTATACACAGAGTAGAGGCTGTAATAGAAGCAAAGGGAGGCCGATATTATACACAGAGTAGAGGCTGTTATAGCAGCAAAGCGAAGACCCAAGGGAGGTGTATAAGATGCACATACAGACATGTTTAGGAGATTGAAACTGAAATACTTTAAAGCTGCCCTTTCAAGTTAGTGCATGCAGTAGGCCAGTGATGTCTCAGAGGGCAAGTTCAAGGCTAGATTATATTACAATTATGATGTAATATCGCTATTAAAACAGAAATAATCAGGGTTATTTTTTATACTTTATCATATTTTTAGATGCAAACATGTTACTTGGTGTTTGGGTTAGATGTGTCAGTGGTGGGAATAAGAGTTGATCCCTTATACCCTGGCAAGTGAGCCTGGCTCTGTACTATAACTGTAATTGAAAGTACACTTCAGCTGGAGTATGAGGTTTGCTCAGGGGAGGCCATTACCTTTCTCTAAAATCTTCCCAATATCAGTATATGCCCAAGATACAATCAGCTGCTTATCTAACAGACACTCCTTGCCCAAAGTGTATATGTCCGATTCAAATGGTGCCAGCAGTGGAACAAGGATAAGGCACCACTATACATGCCAGGTTTCCAGCTGGATTGTCTTGACTGTGTATTTAGCAGATTCGCCAAATGTTGTTCTATTTACTATAAAGGTTTTTAACTTTTTAGCAGTAACAGCCAGACTTAGTTACAATCCATCCCAAACTGATATACAGATAGTATCTGCTTGTCCTATGGGATCCCTATGGGCACATCCAGGGCTGGACTGGGTCAGTGCGATTGTAATGATCTTGGAAACAAGTTTATATAATTTATATATTGTGATATATAAGTGAAGTTTATTTTGCTCGACAAACACAATAGGAAATTATTTGGAATTATTTCTAATTGTGACAGGTCCCCATAAGTGAATTAGAAGCAGCACTGTCATCAATTTAAAGTTCAGGTATGGGACCTATTATCCAGAAGTCTCGGGATCTGGGGTTTTCTGGATAGGGGATCTTTCTGTAATGTGGATCTCCATAACTAAATATCATTTAAATATTAAATAAACCCAAAAGGATTGTTTTGGCTCCAATAAGGGGTAATTATATCTTAGTTGGGATCAAGTACAGGTACTGTTTTATTATTACAGAGAAAAGGGAATCATTTAACCATTAAATAAACCCAATAGGGCTGTTCTGCCCCCAATAAGGGGTAATTATATCTTAGTTGGGATCAGGTACAGGTACTGTTTTATTATTACAGAGAAAAGGGAATC